>NC_090726.1:42854315-42859315 GCF_036898095.1 Palaemon carinicauda | reverse complement strand
TTCAGCGAGGCAGATTTGCACCGAGTCGCTGGGGTGCCCTTTTAGCTCGGAAAAGTTTCCTGATCGCTGATTGGTTGGACAAGATAATTCTAACCAATCAGCCATCAGGAAACTTTTCCGAGCTAAAAGGGGCACCGCTGCGAGTCGGTGCAAATCTGCCTCGCTAAAAAAATGGACTATAGTTTTGTATGTTCTATATAACTTTATTTTAGAATAAGCTGCTCTTTTTAATCATATTTATGATTTTCTATTTATTTATTGTTTGTTTAATATAAAATTGATGTTCCTAAGATTCTAAACCAATCAGCGATCAGGAAACCTTTCCGAGCTAAAAGGGCACTGCTGCGAGTCGGTGCAAATCTGCCTCGCTAATAAAAATGGACTATAGTTTTGTATGTTCTATATGAACTTTATTTTAAAATAAGCTGCTCTTTTTAATCATATTTATGATTTCTATTTATTTATTGTTAGTTGATTTGAAATTGATGTTCTTAAGCATTTAAATCCTAGTTTTGTGTTCTATATAACTTTATTTTAGAATAAGCAGATCTATTGATTCATATTTATGATTTTTTATTTGTTTGATTTCAAATTTCTTAAGTATTTTTGTTTTTTATTCTTGTCCTCACCTGTCTCCTAATTGGAGGTAAGGAGCTCCCCGACCCGATCCGGAAGGCGGTCGAATCATTAATGGCCGCCAGAAGCCCGCTGTTCACCGTGTGCTGCCCCGTGACGTCACCCGGGTTGTTGTTGTTGTTGTTGTTGGCGTTCCTCCCGGTGTTGTTGTTCAGGTGGTTGTGATTGTCGTTGAAGGCCAGCCCCGTCAGGCGACTGATCATGAAGCTGCCAATTCCCCCGAATCTGGAGCGGTGATGCTCGACATCCTGTTCAGAGAGAGAATATGAGTAAGGTCTCTCTCTCTCTCTCTCTCTCTCTCTCTCTCTCTCTCTCTCTCTCTCTCTCTCTCTCTCAAGTATAGGAGGTTATAAAGGGATTTTGTAAAGGAATGTAATTATACATATAGGCTCCCCATTCTCTCTCTCTCTCTCTCTCTCTCTCTCTCTCTCTCTCTCTCTCTCTCTCTCTCTCTCTCTCTCTCTCTCTCTCTCAAGTATAGGAGGTTATAAAGGGATTTTGTAAAGGAATGTAAATTATACATATAGGCTCCCCATTCTCTCTCTCTCTCTCTCTCTCTCTCTCTCTCTCTCTCTCTCTCTCTCTCTCTCTCTCTCTCTCTCTAAGTATAGAATGTTATAATAGGATTTTGTGAAGGAATGTGATTATACATATAGGCTCCCCATTCTCTCTCTCTCTCTCTCTCTCTCTCTCTCTCTCTCTCTCTCTCTCTCTCTCTCTCTCTCTCTCTCTCTCTTATGTATAGGAGATTATAAAGAGATTTTGTGAAGGAATGTAATTATACATATAGGCACCCCATGCTCTCTCTCTCTCTCTCTCTCTCTCTCTCTCTCTCTCTCTCTCTCTCTCTCTCTCTCTCTCTCTCTCTCTCTCTCTCTCTCTCTCGATCAACTTATCCAGCCCAAGCTTATTTAAAAACAAAACATTTGGATAATCAAATCAGACGTCAAATGAAGTCTCACTTACGATATGGGGCAGTTCTACTCTGATGTCTCTCCCTCGCCTTAACCTGACGTCAGTGGTGGCCCCGATGTTATAAAAAACTCCCGCAGTAGGGACACACCTGTCGTAGGCGGCCATTGGCTCCTTCTACAGTAACTGGAAGGGATTACAAAAGGAGATGTTATAATTGTAATGATACAAAGGATGTTATGGTTGTAATCATGCAGAAGATGATTTACTTGTCATTATGAAAAAGATATTGTAGTTGTAGTTATGCAGAAACTATTATGGTTGTAATTATGCAGATGTCATAGTTGTAATTGTACAGATATTATAGTTTGTAATTATGCAGAAGATATTATAGTTGTAATTTTGCAGAACGTATTAGAGTTGTAGTTATGCAGAAGAATTATAGAGAAAATATTATAGTTGTAATCTTGCGGAAGATATTATAGTTATTATTATGCAGAAACTATTATGGTTGTAATTATGCAGATGTCATAGTTGTAATTGTACAGATATTATAGTTGTAATTATGCAGCAGATAACATAGTTGTAATTTTGCAGAACGTATTAGAGTTGTAGTTATGCAGAAGATATAGTTTTAATTATTGAGAAGATATTATAGTTGTAATTATGAAGAAGATATTATAGTTATGATTATGCAGAAGATGATATAGTTGTAATCATGCAGAAGATATCATGGTTGTAATTATGCAGAAGATATTACAGTTTTAATTATAGAGAAGATATTGTAGTTGTAATTATTCAGAAGATATTATAGTTTTAATTATAGAGAAGATATTATAGTTGTAATCATGCGGAAGATATCATGGTTGTAATTATGCAGAAGATATTACAGTTTTAATTATAGAGAAGATATTGTAGTTGTAATTATGCAGAAGATATTATGGGTGTAGTTATACTGATATTTTGTGATATAGATAAATGTCAGGTGTAAATATTGTAAGTTATTTATAGGAATGTGGATCGGATAAAAGAATACACAGAAGATGAAATCGATGTAATCATTTTGACTGTGAGTAGATGAATTTTAGCTCTAGATTTAATTTGGGTTACATTTATGATTGTTTATGAATATTTTCTAATAATACTAACGGATAAAATCATCTTGCAAAAATTTGATATATAATATATATATATATTATATATATATATATATATATATATATATATATTATATATATTTATATATATACTTATAAAATATATATATATATATATATATATATATATATATATATATAGATATATATATATATATATATGCAGTGTATTTGTATATGTACACACACACACACACATATATATATATATATATATATATATATATATAATATTATATCTATATATATATATATATATATATATCTATATGCATAAATAGTAAAGAAAATTATTGAATAAAAGTGGGAGAGATTGCTCCAAGGATGACTATAAAAAAAACATATTTGATCCCGAGATTTTCCGACAACTTCAGTCCTATGAATAATATATTGAATGATTTGTCAATTATTTAGCGACGCAATAACTAAGCGCTTATCTCGATCAATATATTGGACCAAAAAGAGTTGGCTAGTCGAAGATGGTTTTTTTTTCAATCTTACAGAAGTCTATTGAATTTTCGATTTTTTTTTTTTACCTCTGCCAATGAAGTCGGAAGGAAGTTATGTTTTCGATCCCTGTCTGTGTGTTTGTTTGTTTGTTTCTGAACAGCTTCCTGGCTACGATTCTAATCGTAATGAAGCTTGCAGGAATCAACTGTTATGTAAAAATCTAGAAATTATTAAATTTGGGATAGTCAAGGTCAAAGGTCAAGGTCATGGTCAAGCAAAATGCCATTCACGCAATCAGCCATGAATTTGCACATCGTTGTCACAGAGACTTCAATCTTGGTTCATATTTAAGTGTATGAAAATCCACGCCAATTGATACATGTTAAGGTAAAAAATAAGCTGCCGCGGCGGAGGTCTGTGCTCTACTGAGTGCCCACCTATAGTCCATTTCTTTAGCGAGGCATATGTGCACCGACTCGCAGCAGTGCCCTTTTAGCTCGGAAAAGTTTCTGATCGCTGATTGGTTGGACAAGATAATTCTAACCAATCAGCGATCAGGTAACTTTTCCGAGCTAAAAGGGCACTGCTGCGAGTCTTGTCCAACCAATCAGCGATCAGGAAACTTTTCCGAGCTAAAAGGGCACCGCTGCAAGTCGGTGCAATCTGTCTCGCTGAAAGAAATGGACTTTAGTTTACCTTTTTTCATCTTGGATTGGCATTTAACTTTTTAAAACATTCTTATTGAGTTAATGAGTCTTTTGGCAAGTTTGCACTTTGTGACAGCAACAACAATGACTACTAATTATGCAGTTAATTCTAATAGCCATGCCTTCTCCATGATGGGGATTATTATTATTATTATTATTATTATTATTATTATTATTATTATTATTATTATTATTATTATTATTATTATGAAGCTATCACTAGCCAAGCTACAACCCTAGTTGGAAAAGCAGGATGCTATAAGCTCAAGAACTCCATCCACTAACATTATTATTATTATTATTATTATTATTATTATTATTATTATTAATTGCTAAGCTACAACCCTAGATGGAAAAGCAGGATGCTATAAGCCCAGGGGCCCCAACAGGAAAATAGCCCAGTGAGGAAAGGAAACAAGGGAAAATAAAATATTTCAAAAGGCAGTATCAACATTAAAATAAATATCTCCTAAATAAACTATAAATACTTTAACAAAACAAGAGGAAGAGAAATTAGATAGAATAGTGTGCCTGAGTGTACCTTCAAGCAAGAGAACTCTAACCCAAGACAGTGGAAGACCATGGTACAGAGGCTATGGACACTACCCAAGACTAGAGAACAATGGTTCGATTTTGGAGTGTCCGTCTCGTAGAAGAGGTGCTACGCTATTCTAGAAGTTTGATTCCAGCTGTGACAAGATTATGGAACTTCCTAACCTTGTACTTGATATTGAATATATTTGATGATATTAGCAATGATATCATAAGTATATCTCTAAATAAAAAAAAGAACAATTAAAATGCAGAAATAGGGAAAATGTGAAGGAAGAGAAGAAATGTATTTTTCGAAATGAAGATGAGTAATTTCTAAGTATATTTTATATACTTATATACTTATATATGCTTTTATATACTTATATATTTTATTTATCTGTTTTACAGAATACCGCTCTTCGTTTTACAAGTGGACTTTAGAAGCAGTCGACATAAAGGTAAGTAATAATGAAAATACATGTAATTTGCATGATTCATATACTGCTGTTTATTTAACTTATGATATTTGTCATAAGATTTACACTATTTCACTGGTGCCAGTAAGTACTGATAAATATATTTAACATTTTGTTAAACGAGTCTA
>NC_090726.1:42834315-42836815 GCF_036898095.1 Palaemon carinicauda | reverse complement strand
ATATGTATATATATATATATATATATGAATTATATATATATATATATATATATATATATATATATATATATATATATATATATATATATATATATATATATATATATATATCATATATATGTATATATGTATATATATTTATATATATTCATATATATGTATATATATTTATATATATATGTATGTGAGTATTTATGTATGCGTGTCTACTGTATTTTTTATGGAGAGATAGAAACGAGAAAGAAAATTGAATACTTATTCCCTCGTCTCCGAACCAAGGGCAAAACTTTGCATGAAATAAGCTAATCTTTATTGATTTCCGTCCTGGAATGAAAGACTCCAGGAAAACCTTGAAAATATCTGCTAGTCTTTGTCTGTCTGTATGTCTCTCTCTGTCTGTCTGTCAGTGTCGTTTGAAAGTCCTATGTCAGTTCCACCTTATTGTGTGACTGTGAATGTCCTTTCCTCACGCGACGCTTCTCCTTGGTCTACTAATCCTTTTTATTCTGCTGAAGGGCTGAACGAATTGTTGTTATTATTATTACTTGCTAAGTTGGAAAAGCAGGATGCTATAAGCCTAGGCGCTCCAACAGGGAAAAATAGTCCAGTGAGGAAAGTAAATAAGGAAATAAATAGAAGAGTGTGCTTGAGTGTAGCCTCATTATTATTTTTATTATTATTATTATTATTATTATTATTATTATTATTATTATTATTATTATTATTATTATATCACAAGCTAAGCTATAACCCTAGTTGGAAAAGCAGGATGTTATAAGCCCAGTGGCTCCAACAAGGAAAATAGAATAGTGTGCCTGAGAGTACACTCATTATTATGACTATTATTACAAGCTAAGCTACAACCCTAGTTGGAAAAGCGCGACACTATAAGCCCAGGGGTTCCAATAAGGAAACTAGCTCAGTAAGGAAAAGAGAAAAGGAAATAAATAAACTACAAGAAAAATAAAGAGCATTAGAATAGCATATTTAAGAACAGTAACATTAAATTAGATCTTTCTTATATAAACTATAAAAAAAAAAAAAAAAAAACAGAATAAAAACAAGAGGAAGAGAAATGATATAGAACAGCGTGCCCAAGTGCACCCTCAAGCAAGAGAACTCTACCTCAAGACAGTAGAAGACATTGGTACAGAGGCTATGGCACTACCCAAGAATAGAGAATAATAGTTTGATTTTGGATTTTACTCCTAGAAGAGATGCTACCATGGCTACAGTCTCTCCTCTACCCTTAACAAGTGGAAAGTAGCCTCTGTGTAGGCAAAGGAAAAATTATCCGTAACCAGAGAGAAGGATCCAATGTAGTGCTGCATGGCCAGTCAAAGGATAGTATCCCAACGGGTGGCTGGTGCCCTAGCCAGCCTACTACCTATCATCCATCCGAGTGTTAAGTGAATTCTTTATATCCTACTGAATATTTTTGTTGCAGGCAAAGGAAAAATCATCCGTAACCAAAAAGTGAACTTATGTAGTACCATCTGGCTAGTCAAAGGATCCACTAACTCTCTAGCGGTAGTATCCCAACGGGTGGCTGGTGCCCTGGCCAGCCTACTACCTACTATCCACTGAATAGGGCATTGAATCCTTTCTATCCTACTGAATTTTTTATTGCAGGCAAAGGAGAAATTATCTGTAACCAAAAAGGGATCTTATACAGTACTATCTGGCTAGTCAAGGACCCAATAACTCTCAAGCGGTAGTATCTCATTGTGTGGCTGGTGCCCTGGCCAACCTACAACCTACTTTCCAACTAAATATGTGACTATATCCTTTCTATACTACTGAATATTTTGTTGCAGGCAAAATATCTGGCAATTAAAGGACCCAATAACTCTCTAGCGGTAGTATCTCATTGTGTGGCTGGTGCCCTGGCCAACCTACTACCCATAGTCCATTTCTTTTAGCGAGTCATATTTGCACCGACTTGCAACGGTGCCCTTTTGGCTCGGAAAAGTTTCCTGATCGCTGATTGGTTAGAATTATCTTGTCCAACCAATCAGCGATCAGGAAACTTTTCCGAGCTAAAAGGGCACCGCTGCGAGTCGGTGCAAATATGCCTCGCTAAAAGAAATGGACTATAGTATCCAACTAAATAGGTGACTCTATCCTTTGTATCCTACTGAATTTATTGGTTGTCAGGATTGAAAGGAGGATAGTATAGTGGCCTAGTGTACTCCATCATGTAAAAAGGTCAAGTGTCAAATGGAATAGAGGTAGGAAGAGAAGTCAATTATTTAGCGTGGTGGAAATCGATGCGTATAAAGAGAGACTTCCCTGTGAGGTGGATTTCACTATCGCCAAATTACAATGATTTTGGGAGACACGAAAAGAAAAAAGTTATCCGAAGTGAAATTCCTCAATTTATGTTTTGTCCTTGGGAGATTTATAATATTTTTCATCCTTGGACATATTGGACATACCCAGGGAGAGGGGTCACTCCGAGAGGCACATTCGGAAACCACAACTGCCTTATTGTAGTTAG
>NC_090726.1:42825705-42831315 GCF_036898095.1 Palaemon carinicauda | reverse complement strand
ATTTTTTTTTAATAATACTAACGAATAAATTCATCTTGTAAAAATCTAATATATATATATATACTGTATATATATATATATATATGTATTTGTTTATATATATCCATAATATATATATATATATATATATATATATATATATATATATATATATATGCAGTGTATTTGTATATGTACATATATATATATATATATATATATATATATATATATATATATATATATATATATATATATATATTTATATACATATATATATATATATATCTATATATAAATATATATATATATATATATATATATATATATATATATATATATATATACTATACATGTATGTATAAATTATATATATATATACATATATATGTACATATATAAATATATATACATACATATATATACATACATATATATATATATATATATATATATATATATATATATATATATTTATATATATATGTATATATATATATATATATGTATATATATGTATATATACATTTAGCACTGAAATAATAAAAACATGCATAAGTAGTAAAGAAAATTATTGAATAAAAGTGTGAGAGATTGCTCCCAAGGATGACTATAAAAAACAGTTTTTATCCCGAGATTTTCCGACAATTTCATTCCTATGAATAATATATTGAATGATTTGTCAATTATCTAGCGACGCAATAACCAAGCGCTTATCTCGATCAATATATTGGACCCAAAAAGAGTTGGCTGGTCGAAGATGGTTTTTTTTTTTTTTTTTTTTTTATTTATTTTTTTTTTCGCCAATGAAGTCGGAAGGATGTTATGTTTTCGATCCGTATTTGTGTGTTTGTTTGTTTGTGAACAGCTTCCTGGCCACGATTCTAATCGCAATGAATCTTACAGGGATCAACTGTTATGTAAAAAGCTTGAAATTTTTAAATCTTGGATAGTCAAGGTCAAAGGTTAAGGTCATGGTCAAGCAAAATGTCCAATTCACGCAATCAGCTATAAATTTGCACATCGTTGTCACAGAGTCTTCAATCTTGGTTCATATTTGAGTGTATGAAAATCCACGCCAATTGATACATGTTAAGGTAAAAAACAAGCTACTGCGGCGGAGGTCTGTGCTCTACTGAGTGCCCACCTATAGTCCATTTCTTTTAGCGAGGCATATTTGCACCGACTCGCAGCGGTGCCCTTATAGCTCGGAAAAGTTTCCTGATCGCTGATTGATTGGACGAGATAATTCTAACCAATCACCGATCAGGAAACTTTTCCGAGCTAAAAGGGCACCGCTGCGAGTCTTGTCCAACCAATCAGCAATCAGGAAACTTTTCCGAGCTAAAAGGGCACCGCTGCGAGTCTTGTCCAACCAATCAGCGATCAGGAAACTTTTCCGAGCTAAAAGGGCACCGCTGCGAGTCTCTTCCAACCAATCAGCGATCAGGAAACTTTTCCGAGTTAAAAGGGCACCGCTGCGAGTCTTCTCCAACCAATCAGCGATCAGGAAACTTTTCCGAGCTAAAAGGGCACCGCTGCGAGTCTTCTCCAACCAATCAGCGATCAGGAAACTTTTCCGAGCTAAAAGGGCACCGCTGCGAGTCTTGTCCAACCAATCAGCGATCAGGAAATTTTTCCGAGCTAAAAGGGCACCGCTGCAAGTCGGTGCAAATCTGTCTCGCTAAAAGAAATGGACTATAGTTTACCTTTTTTCATCATGGATTGGCATTTAACTTTTTAAAACATTCTTATGGTGTTTATGAGTCTTTTGGCAAGTTTGCACTTTGTGACAGCAACAACAATAACTACTAAGTATGCAGTTAATTCCATGATGGGGCTCTCAGTATTATTATTATTATTATTATTATTATCATTATTATGAAGCTATCACTAGCCAAGCTACAACCCTAGTTGGAAAAGCAGGATGCTATAAGCTCAAGAACTCCATCCACTATTATTATTATTATTATTATTATTATTATTATTATTATTATTAATTGCTGAGCAACAACCTTAGTTGGAAAAGCAGGATGCTATAAACCCAGGGGCCCCAACAGGGAAAATAGCCTAGTGAGGAACGGAAACAAGGGAAAATAAAATATTTCAAAAGCAGTATCAACATTAAAATAGATAACTCCTAAATAAACTATAAAAACTTTAACAAAACAAGAGGGAGAGAAATTAGATAGAATAGTGTGCCCGAGTGTACCCTCAAGCAAGAGAACTCTAACCCAAGACAGTGGAAGACCATGGTACAGAGGCTATGACACTACCCAAGACTAGAGAACAATGGTTTGATTTTGGAGTGTCCTTCTCCTAGATGAGCTGCTACACTATTCTAGAAGTTTGATTCCAACTGTGACAAGATTGTGGAACTTCCTAACCTTGTAGTTGATATTGAATATATTTGATAATATTAGCAATGATATCATAAGTATATCTCTAAATAAAAAAAAGAACAATTAAAATGCAGAAAAGGGGAAAATGTGAAGGAAGAGAAGAAATGTATTTTTCGAAATGAAGATGAGTAATTGCTAAGTATGTTTTATATACTTATATATGCTTTTATATACTTATATATTTTATTTATCTGTTTTACAGAATACCGTTCTTCGTTTTACAAGTGGACTTTAGGAGCAGTCGGCATAAAGGTAAGTAATAATTAAAAATTAATGTAATTTGCATGATTCATATACTGCTGTTTATTTAACTTATGATATTTGTCATAAGATTTACACTATTTCACTGTGCCAGTAAGTACTGATAAATATATTTAACATTTTGTTAAACGAGTCTAATTTATTTCACGATACCAGTAAGTACTCATGAATAAATTTAACATTTTTTAACGAGTCTTAAGTTTATTTCACAATACCAGTAAGTTACTCGTGAATTAATTTAACATGTTTTTAACAAGAGTCTAGTTAATTTAAGGGTACCAGTGAGTATTTATAAATATATTTAATATTTTTCAAACGAGTCTAGTTTAATTCACAATACCAGTAAGTACTGATGAATTTATTTAGGAAAAAAAAATCGAAGTTCCAAACTTGTTCATCCTGACGTTTTCTATTGTCGAGAAGCCACTATTTGGATTAGAATAAAACAGTCTAATTCCAGACCTTTTGCTCCTAACGCCATCTATTGTCGAGAAATCATAATATTTAGACCTTTTCCTCCTAACGCCATCTATTGTCGAGAAATCATAATATTTGTATTAGAATAAAACAGTCTAATTCCAGTCCTTTTCCTCCTAACGCCATCTGTTGTCGAGAAATCATACTATTTAGACATTTTCCCCCTAACGCCATCTATTGTCGAGAAATCATACTATTTGGATTAAAATAAAAACAGTCTTTATTCCAGACCTTTTCCTCTTAACGCTATCTATTGTCGAGAAATTATACTCTTTGTATTAAAATAATAGTCTTAATTCCAGACCTTTTCCTCCTAACGCCATCTATTGTCGAGAAATCATACAATTTAGTCCTTTTCCTCCTAACGCCATCTATTGTCGAGAAATCATACTATTTGGTTAGAGTTCTCTTGCTTGAGGGTACACTCAGGCACACTGATGTATCTAGTTTCTCTTCCTCTTGTT
The DNA here is from genome assembly GCF_036898095.1 of Palaemon carinicauda. Classification (NCBI taxonomy): domain Eukaryota; kingdom Metazoa; phylum Arthropoda; class Malacostraca; order Decapoda; family Palaemonidae; genus Palaemon; species Palaemon carinicauda. Next base: position 42,827,732 of record NC_090726.1, on the reverse strand, counting down.
TTAGATTTTAAAGTTTATATAGGAAATATTCATTTTAATGTTGTTACTATTCTTAAAATATTTTATTTTTCCTTATTTCCTCTCCTCGCTGGGCTATTTTCCCTGTTGGAGCCACTGGGCTTATAGCATCCTGCTTTTCCAACTAGGGTTGTAGCTTAGCATTTGACAATAATAATAATAATAATAATAATAATAATAATAATAATAATAATAATAATAATAATAAAATGAAACAATCTTAATTCCAAACCTTTTCCTCCTAACGCCATCTATTGTCGAGAAATCATACTATTTGGATTAAAATAATACAGTCTTAATTCCAGACTTTTTCCTCCTAACGCCATCTATTGTCGAGAAATGATACTATTCGGATTGTTGGAATTCAATCCAACGAAACGATCCGAGTTCCGGATATAGCAGCAAGTCGAAATTATCCAAATATTGAAGTTCATCTGTTTCTCGGAATGTGTTCGCCTCATCTACTAAGCATTTTGCGCTCCGGTTTCAACTAGTCAAAGGGCAAGGTCGTGTGAACTGGTTGCTTGTAGTGATAAAACAGTATAAGAGATAGTTTTTTTATTGGCTTCTCCGAAATCGAAGATTGTGCTAAGTGTACGTATTCACCCGTGTCTGTTTCGTTTGTGTCTTAGTTTATTTGTTTGTGAGCAACTTTACATAAAAAACTACTGTACCGATTATGACCAAACTTTGTTGGCGTGTTAGGTATGACCCAAGGATGAATCTGTAATATTTTGGATAAAGTACATTAAAGTACAAGTACGCAGCATCACTTTGAAAATGATCGCAATGTTAAGTAAATAGCAAATATTTTGTTAGTTCATTTTATTTGTTAACATTACTCAAAAATTACTGAACCAATTTCAACGAAACTCGGTGGAAATGTGGGGTATGACCCAAGTATAAATTAATTAGATTTTGAAGAAAATTCATCGAAGTACAAATACGCAGTGGAGTTAACAACAAAATAAGACTATTTGGCCTGGCGAAGGTATGCTCTCTTCTGTATGCCTCTCAAGTTTAAAGGTTTAAAGGCCACTCATGAATGGCAGAGGCAAGGGACAGTAACATTGCCCAATCGAGCAGAACAATGCCCTAGAGACTGATTATATACAGCCTACATATGATCAGCGCCCAAGCCCCTTCTCCATCCAAGCTGGGACCAAGGATGGCCTGGCAATGGCTGCTGATGACTCAGCAGATAGACCTATAGGCTCCCCCAAAACCCCCAATCATTAGCTCAGAAGGATAGTGAATGATGGTAAGGTTGTAACGACTTAAGGAACTATCGAGTGTGAGCGGGACTCTAACCCGAGTCTGGCGTTCACCAGTCAGGGACGTTACCACGGCGTTCACCAGTCAGGGACGTTACCACGGCGTTCACCAGTCAGGGACGTTACCACGGCGTTCACCAGTCAGGGACGTTACCACGGCGTTCACCAGTCAGGGACGTTACCACGGCGTTCACCAGTCAGGGACGTTACCACCGCGTTCACCAGTCAGGGTCGTTACCACGGCGTTCACCAGTCAGGGACGTTACCACGGCGTTCACCAGTCAGGGACGTTACCACGGCGTTCACCAGTCAGGGACGTTACCACGGCGTTCACCAGTCAGGGACGTTACCACCGCGTTCACCAGTCAGGGACGTTACCACGGCGTTCACCAGTCAGGGACGTTACCACGGCGTTCACCAGTCAGGGACGTTACTACATCGGCCACCACAACCATTGAACTTTATCGTTTTCAAAGGTGATTGGAAGTATTTTAAGACGATTGATTCAAGTCATTGATCTTGGCCTTTCTGTTCCATTGTCCCCCAAGTGCGTTTGTCTCCCAGGTCCTTAAAAGTAGTTCCTGGCCATCAAAACGATGTCCTCTTGATAGATATGTGGCTTTTTTGGGTCTTTGTAAGATGTCTGGATCTCCCAAGCTGCGGATCATGTAATTACCTCCGCCAACGAAGTTGGAAGGAGGTTATGTTTTACCCCCTGTTTGTGTGTTTGTTTCT
>NC_090726.1:42805705-42815705 GCF_036898095.1 Palaemon carinicauda | reverse complement strand
CAGCTCGACTGAAATGGGAGTAGTGACGTCATTGTTACGTATTTGTTGCGTGACAGAGACAAATGAATAGTGCATGTTTTACCTCCGCCAACTAAGGTTGGAAGGAGGTTATGTTTGACCCACTGTTTGTATGTGTGTGTTTGGTTTATGAACAGCTTCCTGGGCACAGTTTTAATTGTAGGGTAATGGAACTTGCAGGGATTAACTGATATGTCAAAAGCTGGAAATGATTAAGTTTTGGAAGGTCAAAGGTCAAGCAGAATGTTCAATTCACGTAATCAGTCATAAGTTTGGACATCGTTGTCACAGACTTCAAAGTCTCTGTTACAACGATGTCCAAACTTATGGCTGATCACGTGAATTGGACATTTTACTTGACCGTAACCTTGACCTTTGACCTTGACCTTCCAAAATTTGATCATTTTCAGCTTTTTACATAACAGTTAATCCCTGCAAGTTTCATTACTCTACGGTTAAAATTGTGGTTTGCAAGCTGTTCTCAAACAAACACACACACAAAAACACAAATAGGGGTTAAACCATAACCTTCTAACTTCGTTGGCGGAGGTAATTAAGGTAATATTATGTACAGTTTTTATTTTGTCATAATGTAAAATAGATATATCAGTATAATAATTTTAATTCACATAAAAAGCCCACAGGCTCACAGACCTTTCACCATTCATACTTTTCATTGTCACCATTACCCATATATCAATTTTTATTTACCTGTTAGAATCTACATTTCCCGTAAAACCAAACCAGGTTCATAATTCCCTTACCATATCCGCCCTCATCTCCGAATTCACTCATCATTTCGTTTCGATTTGAATCTCCAAAATGCCTTTATATGAAAAAAAAAATGTTACTCAACTTATCGACTTTTGTATCTTCTTCAATAGACATAAAAAGAACAAAAAAAGTGTTACTCAACTTATCGACTTTTGTATCTTCTTCAATAGACATAAAAAGAACAAAAAAAGTGTTACTCAACTCATCGACTTTTGTATCTTCTTCAATAGACATAAAAAGAACAAAAAAAGTGTTACTCAACTCATCGACTTTTGTATCTTCTTCAATAGACATAAAAAGAACAAAAAAAGTGTTACTCAACTCATCGACTTTTGTATCTTCTTCAATAGACATAAAAAGAACAAAAAAAGTGTTACTCAACTCATCGACTTTTGTATCTTCTTCAATAGACATAAAAAGAACAAAAAAAGTGTTACTCAACTCATCGACTTTTGTATCTTCTTCAATAGACATAAAAAGAACAAAAAAAAGTGTTACTCAACTCATCGACTTTTGTATCTTCTTCAATAGACATAAAAAGAACAAAAAAAGTGTTACTCAACTCATCGACTTTCGTATCTTCTTCAATAGACATAAAAAGAACAAAAAAAGTGTTACTCAACTCATCGACTTTCGTATCTTCTTCAATAGACATAAAAAGAACAAAAAAAGTGTTACTCAACTCATCGACTTTCGTATCTTCTTCAATAGACATAAAAAGAACAAAAAAAGTGTTACTCAACTCATCGACTTTCGTATCTTCTTCAATAGACATAAAAAGAACAAAAAAAGTGTTACTCAACTCATCGACTTTCGTATCTTCTTCAATAGACATAAAAAGAACAAAAAAAGTGTTACTCAACTCATCGACTTTCGTATCTTCTTCAATAGACATAAAAAGAACAAAAAAAGTGTTACTCAACTCATCGACTTTCGTATCGTCTTCAATAGACATAAAAAGAACAAAAAAAGTGTTACTCAACTCATCGACTTTCGTATCGTCTTCAATAGACATAAAAAGAACAAAAAAAGTGTTACTCAACTCATCGACTTTCGTATCGTCTTCAATAGACATAAAAAGAACAAAAAAAGTGTTACTCAACTCATCGACTTTCGTATCGTCTTCAATAGACATAAAAAGAACAAAAAAAGTGTTACTCAACTCATCGACTTTTGTATCGTCTTCAATAGACATAAAAAGAACAAAAAAAAGTGTTACTCAACTCATCGACTTTTGTATCGTCTTCAATAGACATAAAAAGAACAAAAAAAGTGTTACTCAACTCATCGACTTTTGTATCGTCTTCAATAGACATAAAAAGAACAAAAAAAGTGTTACTCAACATATCGACTTTTGTATCGTCTTCAATAGACATAAAAAGAACAAAAAAAGTGTTACTCAACATATCGACTTTTGTATCGTCTTCAATAGACATAAAAAGAACAAAAAAAGTGTTACTCAACTTATCGACTTTTGTATCGTCTTCAATAGACATAAAAAGAACAAAAAAAGTGTTACTCAACATATCGACTTTTGTATCTTCTTCAATAGACATAAAAAGAACAAAAAAAGTGTTACTCAACATATCGACTTTTGTATCTTCTTCAATAGACATAAAAAGAACAAAAAAAGTGTTACTCAACTTATCGACTTTTATATCTTCTTCAATAGACATAAAAAGAACAAAAAAAGTGTTACTCAACTTATCGACTTTTGTATCTTCTTCAATAGACATAAAAAGAACAAATGTAGAACTATCACCTATCAACTACAATACGAATAGAATATTGTGACAATTGTTCAATTGTTGCATGTCACTTGCATGTAACCTTCTGGATGATTGGCACTCCGTATAGCAAACGAATCACAACACGAGTTGCAAAACGTTTCCTGGTCGCTGATTGGTTAGAATTATCTTGTCCAACCAATCAGCGATCCGGAAACTTTTCCGAGCTAAAGGGGCACCGCTGAGAGTCGGCGCAAATATGCATCGCTAAAAGAAATGGACTATAGAATATTCAGTGAAGAGAGCCCCTGGCTATTCTTTATATCAAGTACGTGAAATTAGATACTTTTTTAACGTGAAAGTAATGGAAGACTATTGTTCAAACGCCAATACTGAAAATTATCAAAATCGAATAGGGAAAGAAGGTTCATATGCAAAGGTTTAAGGTTTAAAGGCCACTCATAAGTGGCAGAGGCAAGGGACAGTGATATTACCTTATCAAGCAGGACAATGACCTAGAGACTGACCGTATATCATATGATCAGCACCATAGCCCCCCTTTCCACCCAAGCTAGGACAAAGGAGGGCCAGGCAATGGCTATTGATGACTCAGCAGATAGACCTATAGGCTCCCCCAAACCCCCTATCCTTAGCTCACAAGGATGGTGAGATTGCAGCGACCAAAGAAACTAACGGTTTAGAGCGGGACTCGAACCCCAGTCTGGCGTTCACCAGTCAGGCACGTTACCACATCGGCCACCACAACCCTATCCTTAGCTCACAAGGATGGTGAGATTGCAGCGACCAAAGAAACTAACGGTTTAGAGCGGGACTCGAACCCCAGTCTGGCGTTCACCAGTCAGGCACGTTACCACATCGGCCACCACAACCCTATCCTTAGCTCACAAGGATGGTGAGATTGCAGCGACCAAAGAAACTAACGGTTTAGAGCGGGACTCGAACCCCAGTCTGGAGTTCACCAGTAGGGAACGTTACCACATCGGCCACCACAACCCTATCCTTAGCTCACAAGGATGGTGAGATTGCAGCGACCAAAGAAACTAACGGTTTAGAGCGGGACTCGAACCCCAGTCTGGAGTTCACCAGTAGGGAACGTTACCACATCGGCCACCACAACCCTATCCTTAGCTCACAAGGATGGTGAGATTGCAGCGACCAAAGAAACTAACGGTTTAGAGCGGGACTCGAACCCCAGTCTGGAGTTCACCAGTAGGGAACGTTACCACATCGGCCACCACAACCCTATCCTTAGCTCACAAGGATGGTGAGATTGCAGCGACCAAAGAAACTAACGGTTTAGAGCGGGACTCGAACCCCAGTCTGGAGTTCACCAGTAGGGAACGTTACCACATCGGCCACCACAACCCTATCCTTAGCTCACAAGGATGGTGAGATTGCAGCGACCAAAGAAACTAACGGTTTAGAGCGGGACTCGAACCCCAGTCTGGAGTTCACCAGTAGGGAACGTTACCACATCGGCCACCACAACCCTAGGTTAGGTTTCGATCATCTGAATGGTAAATCACGCATGGGGAATTATGTCGTCCTTGTTCGCTGATTTCCTATAGACTGTAAGGTCGCTATAACCTATACAACAGTAATTGGAAAGGTCCCCTACGGCAGAGGACACACTTGGTTCTATCTATTTATCTATCTATCTATCTATCTATCTATATATATGTGTAATATATATATATATATTATTTTTTATCTTTTTTCTAGTGTACGCAACCAGTAAAAAAGGATGGCTAAATATTTCGATAGGTATACATACAAATGCAGACACACACCCATCTCACCTGGGTATGGCTACTCCCTCTCCCCCCGACCCCGAGGGACGGTGGAGACCTGAGCGCGACCGGAAAGAAATATATATATATATATATATATATATATATATATGTAATATAATATTTATATATAATACATATTATACATATAATATATAATATAATATATATATATATATATATATATATATATATATATATATATTTATATATATATGTACATATTTATGTATATATATATTTGTATATAAATAAATATATATATATACATATATATATATATATATATATATATATATATATATATATATGTATTTGTGTGTATATATATGTTATATATATTTATTTATATATATGTACTGTATACATATATTTATTTATATATATGTATATATATATTCATATATATGTATATATATACTCATATATATATATATATATATATATATATATATATATATATATATATATATATATATATATATATATATATATGTGTGTGTGTGTGTGTGTGTGTATTTATGTATGCGTGTCTACTGTTTTTTTTATGGAGGGATAAAAACGAGAAAGAAAATTGAATACTTATTCCCTCGTCTCCGAACCAAGGGCAAAACTGTGCATGAAATAAGCTAATCTTTATTGATTTCCATCCTGGAATGAAAGACTCCAGGAAAACCTTGAAAATATCTGCTAGTCTTTGTCTCTCTCTCTCTCTCTCTCCTCTCTCTCTCTCTCTCTCTCTCTCTCTCTCTCTCTCTCTCTCTCTCTGTCAGTGTCGTTGGAAAGTCCTATGTCAGTTCCACCTTATTGTGTGACTATGAATGTCCTTTCCTCACGCGACGCTTCTCCTTGGTATACTAATCCTTTTTATCCTACTGAAGGGCTGAACGAGTTATTATTATTACTTGCTAAGCTACAGTCCTAGTTGGGAAAGCAGGATGCTATAAGCCCAAGGACTCCAACAGGGAATAATAGCCCAGTGAGGAAAGTAAATAAGGAAATAAATAGAATAGTGTGCTTGAGTGTAGCCTCATTATTATTATTATTATTATTATTATTATCACAAGCTAAGCTACAACCCTAATTGGAAAAGCAGGATGCTATAAGCCCAAGGGCTCCAACAAGGAAAATAGAATAGTGAGGAAAGGAAATAGAGAAATAAATAGAATAGTGTGCCTGAGGGTACCCTCATTATTATGATTATTATTACAAGCTAAGCCACAACCCTAGTTGGAAAAGCGCGATACTATAAGCCCAAGGGTTCCAATAAGGAAACTAGCTCAGTGAGGAAAAGAGAAAAGGTAATAAATAAACTACAAGAAAAATAAAGAGCAATTAGAATAGCATAATTTAAGAACAGTAACAACATTAATTTGGATCTTTCTTATATAAACTATAAAAACAAAAAAACAAAACAGAAAAAACAAGAGGGAGAGAAATGATATACAACAGTGTGCCCAAGTGCACCCTCAAGCAAGAGAACTCTACCTCAAGACAGGAGAAGACATTGGTACAAAGGCTATGGCACTACCCAAGACTAGAGAATAATAGTTATATTTTGGATTTTACTCCTAGAAGAGCTGCTACCATGGCTACAGAGTCTCTTGTACCCTTAACAAGTGGAAATTAGCCTTTGAACAATTACAGTGCAGTTGTTAATCCCCTTGAGCGAAGACATGTTTGGTTGACTTAAGAAGAATTAGGAAAAATTATCCGTAACCAGAGAGAAGGATCCAATGTAGTACTGCCTGGCCAGTCAAAGAGTAGTATCCCAACGGGTGGCTGGTGCCCTAGCCAGCCTACTACCTACTATCCATCCGAGTATCAAGTGAATTCTTTATATCCTACTGATTATTTTTGTTGCAGGCAAAGGAAAAATCATCCGTAACCAAAAAGGGATCTTATGTAGTACTATCTGGCTAGTCAAAGGACCCAAATAACTCTCTAGCGGGTGGCTGGTGCCCTGACCAACCTACAACCTACTATCCAACTAAATAGGTGACTATATCCTTTCTATCCTACTGAATATTTTGTTGCAGGCAAAATATCTGGAACTTAAAGGACCAATGACACTCTAGCGGTTGTATCTCATTGTGTGGCTGGTGCCCTGGTCAACCTACTACCTATAGCCCATTTCTTTTAGCGAGGCCGATTTGCACCGACTCGCAACGGTGCCCTTGTAGCTCGGAAAAGTTTCCTGATCGCTGATTGGTTAGAATTATCTCGTCCAACCAATCAGCGACCAGGAAACTTTTCCCAGCTAAAAGGGCACCGCTGCGAGTCGGTGCAAATCTGCCTCGCTAAAAGAAATGGACTATAGTATCCACTGAATAGGTGACTCTATCCTTTGTATCCTACAGAATTTTTTTGTTGTCAGGATGATTGAAAGGGGGATAGTATAGTGGCCTAGTGTACTCCATCATGTAAAAGGTCAAGTGTCAAATGGAATAGAGGCAGGAAGAGAAGTCAATTATTTAGCGTGGTGGAAATCGATGCGTATAAAGAGAGACTTCCCTGTGAGGTGGATTTCACTATCGCCAAATTACAATGATTTTGGGAGACACGAAAAGAAAAAAGTTATCTGAAGTGAAATTCCTCATTTTATGTTCTGTCCTTGGGAGATTATTATATTTTCTCATCCTTCTTTGAGGGTGTATATTGGACATACCCAGGTGAGAGGGGCCACCCCCCCCGAAAGGCACATTTCGGAAACCGCAACTGCCTTATTGTAGTTAGGAGCTTTTAGGGTGTATATTGGACGTACCCAGGAGAGAGGGGCCACCCCGAGAGGCGCATTCGGAAACCACAACTGCCTTATTGTAGTTAGGAGAGAGAGGGGGTAGTAAGGAATAGCCGAATCTGTGTGTGCGTATATCTATCTAAACAGAAGTCATTTTTGACGGGTGGCATACACTAGTATTGAATAATAAGAAGTAAACGAGAGAAGAACTAAGGTCTGTGTTATGTGCATGACTCAGGAAGGGAAATCCTTGTTTAATATAATGTCATTTGAGCTATACTCAATTTTTTTTAATAAGGCGCATTTGCACTGAATCGCAGCAGTGCCCCCTTTAGCTCGGAAATGTTTCCTGCTCTCTGATTGGTTAGAATTATCTTGTCCAACCAATCTGCGGGCTGGAAACTTTTCCGAGCTAAAAGGGCACCCCTGCGAGTCAGTGCAATTCTGCCTCACTAGAAAGAATTGACTATAGTACATTTAACTTGACCTCTAGCACGCAACATTCAGTAACGTGACTGACGTATTATTAAAGCAGTGTTATAATGCTGAGGTGTTGTGATGTGTTTTGTAATGGTTATTTATGTCATCTTTAATGTACAGTTGGACATGGCGTGCATTCTTGGGTTGTGGTGGTCTGTTGGTAACTTCCCTGCCTCGCGATTGCTGGACTGGGGATCGAGTCCCGCTCAAGCTCGATAGTTTCTTGTAGTGTTTACAACTATACCATCCTTGTGAGCTAAGGTTGGTGGGTTTAAGGGAGCCTATAGGTCTACCTTCTGAGCAATCAGCTGCCATTGTCTGGCCCTCCCTGGTCCTAGCTTGGTTGTAGAAGTGGCGTTGTAATGTCTGCATCCTTACCATCCTTGTGAACTAAGGATCTTGGATTTAAGGGAGCCTATAGGTCTACCTTCTGAGTCACCAGCTGCCATTGCCTGGCCCTCCCTGGTCCTAGCTTGGTTGTAGAAGTGGCGTTGTAATGTCTGCATCCTTACCATCCTTGTGAACTAAGGATCTTGGATTTAAGGGAGCCTATAGGTCTACCTTCTGAGTCACCAGCTGCCATTGCCTGGCCCTCCCTGGTCCTAGCTTGGTTGTAGAAGTGGCGTTGTAATGTCTGCATCCTTACCATCCTTGTGAACTAAGGATCTTGGGTTTAAGGGAGCCTATAGGTCTACCTTCTGAGTCACCAGCTGCCATTGCCTGGCCCTCCCTGGTCCTAGCTTGGTTGTAGAAGTGGCGTTGTAATGTCTGCATCCTTACCATCCTTGTGAACTAAGGATCTTGGATTTAAGGGAGCCTATAGGTCTACCTTCTGAGTCACCAGCTGCCATTGCCTGGCCCTCCCTGGTCCTAGCTTGGTTGTAGAAGTGGCGTTGTAATGTCTGCATCCTTACCATCCTTGTGAACTAAGGATCTTGGATTTAAGGGAGCCTATAGGTCTACCTTCTGAGTCACCAGCTGCCATTGCCTGGCCCTCCCTGGTCCTAGCTTGGTTGTAGAAGTGGCGTTGTAATGTCTGCATCCTTACCATCCTTGTGAACTAAGGATCTTGGGTTTAAGGGAGCCTATAGGTCTACCTTCTGAGTCACCAGCTGCCATTGCCTGGCCCTCCCTGGTCCTAGCTTGGTTGTAGAAGTGGCGTTGTAATGTCTGCATCCTTACCATCCTTGTGAACTAAGGATCTTGGGTTTAAGGGAGCCTATAGGTCTACCTTCTGAGTCACCAGCTGCCATTGCCTGGCCCTCCCTGGTCCTAGCTTGGTTGTAGAAGTGGCGTTGTAATGTCTGCATCCTTACCATCCTTGTGAACTAAGGATCTTGGGTTTAAGGGAGCCTATAGGTCTACCTTCTGAGTCACCAGCTGCCATTGCCTGGCCCTCCCTGGTCCTAGCTTGGTTGTAGAAGTGGCGTTGTAATGTCTGCATCCTTACCATCCTTGTGAACTAAGGATCTTGGGTTTAAGGGAGCCTATAGGTCTACCTTCTGAGTCACCAGCTGCCATTGCCTGGCCCTCCCTGGTCCTAGCTTGGTTGTAGAAGTGGCGTTGTAATGTCTGCATCCTTACCATCCTTGTGAACTAAGGATCTTGGGTTTAAGGGAGCCTATAGGTCTACCTTCTGAGTCACCAGCTGCCATTGCCTGGCCCTCCCTGGTCCTAGCTTGGTTGTAGAAGTGGCGTTGTAATGTCTGCATCCTTACCATCCTTGTGAACTAAGGATCTTGGGTTTAAGGGAGCCTATAGGTCTACCTTCTGAGTCACCAGCTGCCATTGCCTGGCCCTCCCTGGTCCTAGCTTGGTTGTAGAAGTGGCGTTGTAATGTCTGCATCCTTACCATCCTTGTGAACTAAGGATCTTGGGTTTAAGGGAGCCTATAGGTCTACCTTCTGAGTCACCAGCTGCCATTGCCTGGCCCTCCCTGGTCCTAGCTTGGTTGTAGAAGTGGCGTTGTAATGTCTGCATCCTTACCATCCTTGTGAACTAAGGATCTTGGGTTTAAGGGAGCCTATAGGTCTACCTTCTGAGTCACCAGCTGCCATTGCCTGGCCCTCCCTGGTCCTAGCTTGGTTGTAGAAGTGGCGTTGTAATGTCTGCATCCTTACCATCCTTGTGAACTAAGGATCTTGGGTTTAAGGGAGCCTATAGGTCTACCTTCTGAGTCACCAGCTGCCATTGCCTGGCCCTCCCTGGTCCTAGCTTGGTTGTAGAAGTGGCGTTGTAATGTCTGCATCCTTACCATCCTTGTGAACTAAGGATCTTGGGTTTAAGGGAGCCTATAGGTCTACCTTCTGAGTCACCAGCTGCCATTGCCTGGCCCTCCCTGGTCCTAGCTTGGTTGTAGAAGTGGCGTTGCAATGTCTGCATCCTTACCATCCTTGTGAACTAAGGATCTTGGATTTAAGGGAGCCTATAGGTCTACCTTCTGAGTCACC
>NC_090726.1:42783205-42798205 GCF_036898095.1 Palaemon carinicauda | reverse complement strand
TTTAATATGGAACCCAGGAAGAGAATATACTTTGAAATAGAACCTAGGAAGGGAATGGCAGACATGTTGGAGAAGAGGGGTAGTAGGGGACCCAATGTAGTATTGTGGCGAAGGCAGAATATTGGGAAGTCTGTTTAAGGTCAAGCGTGTGACATTTGCTTACGATCTATAACACCACAGAGACGCTTTTTTAAACCTAGCCACTGTGCTACTCCCTCTCCAATCAGCTGATCCCCACCTACTTGCCTTGTCCTGTCGGGTGGGTGCTCAGATTGCCAATAGTCGTTTTGATTTTATTTTTATTGTTGCTGTTTTTTTTCGGGAATATCAGCCGCCTACTCTCTCTTTCCTGCTCAAGAACTTACCTTGTAACTTTATAGTGATATTGTTATTATTGTTGTTATTAGGAGCCAAGCTACAATTCTAGTTGTATAAGCAAGATACTATGAGCCGAAGGGCTCCAGTAGGGGAAATAGCCCAGTGAGGTATTATTGTTATTATTACTAGCCAAGCTACAACCCTAATTGGATAAGCAAGAGACTATAAGCCAAGGGGCTCCAGTAGGGGAAATAGCCCAGTGAGGTATTATTGTTATTATTACTAGCCAAGCTACAACCCTAGTTGGATAAGCAAGATACTATAAGCCCAAGGGTTCCAGCAGGGAAAGTAGCCCAGTGAGGAAAGGAAATAAACTATATGTGAGATGCAATGAATCGAAGGTTTAGGCTGTATGCCAGATTTTACTAAACAGAAGGTCTGGCTACTTAGGCCTCTAGAATTTAATCTACTGTCACCTTTATTATCATCATTATTTTTACTATTAGTTTTAGTTTTATATATATATATATATATATATATATATATATATATATATATATATATATATGTATATATATATATATATATATATATATATATATATATATATATATAAACATATACTTTAGATGCAAGTAGACAGACATGTTTAAAGGTCACTCATGAATGGCAGAGGCAAGGAACAGTGTCGTTGCCCTATCGAGCAGGACAATGCCCTAGAGACTGACCATATCACATATAATCAGTGGCCAAACTCCCTCTCCATCCAAGCTAGGACTGAGGAGGGCCAGACAATGGCTGCTGATGACTCGGCAGATAGACCTATAGCTTGCTGAGGGTCAAAGAAATTAAATGATAATGGTCATAGATATTTTGATAGGAGGACATTAGATAAGTCAATGAGGTGTTTTAGTATCCAAATCATAAAGTTTGAAAATAAACTATAGATGATATGAATTGATGAATGTAAGTATTCAATGCACTATGACAAAACCTATACTTTCTATCTCATTTTTCTTCCTCCTGTTCTGTTTAGAGTTTTTATAGATTATTTAGGAAATGTTTATTTAAATGTTATTGTTCTTAAAATTTTCTGTTTTTCCTTGTTTCCTTTCCTCGCTGAGCTATTTTCCCTGTTGGAGCCCCTGGGGTTATAGCATTCTGCTTTTCCAACTAGGGTTGTAATAGGCAAATAATAATAATAATGATAAGAATAATAATAGTGATAATAATAATATTACTGAGTTATGAGCAGCCATTGCCTGTCCCTCCCTGAGAGAGAGAGAGAGAGAGAGAGAGAGAGAGAGAGAGAGAGATGAAAATTCCGTGATTTTCATACTTTTTATTATATTTTTTTTTTTCATCTGAAGGGTATTTATGTATAATATAGTTTTTCCTTTGATTTGTCTATCAAAACTTTTTTTTCTATTATATTGATAAAAATAATTTTGTTAGTGGGAAATACAAATATGTCGTTCAGTTAAACTTTCATAATTCTGACCATCCTTTGCATTCAAATCTTCCCGGACAGTACCGGCCTGTTCGTGAGTTAATTCTAATAGTCAGGCCTTCTCCATAAGGAGACTCAATACTACACAGTACTCTAGAAGTTTTATTCCAGCTGCGACCAAGTTGTGGAATGCTCTTCCTAATCGGGTAGTTGAATCAATGGAATTTCAAAAGTTCAAACTTACAGAAAATGTTTTTATGTTGAACAGGCTGACATAAGCCTTTTTATATATTTTATATATGAAAGATCTGTTTTAATGTTGTTACTGTTATTAAAATATGGCATTTTAATTGTTCATTACTTTTTTTGTAGTTTATTTATATCCTTATTTCCTTTCCTCTCTGGGCTATTTTTCCCTGTTGGAGCCCTTGGGTTTATAGCATCCTGCTTTTCCAACTAGGGCTGTAGCTTAGCTGTCAATAATAGTAATAATAGTAATAATAATACATGAAGAATGTCGTGTGTATTAATAAACGCATAAACGCTTACACTTTTACCATGAAGAATCTCTTGTGTATTAATACATCCCGTGTATATTAATACAGCCCATGTATATTAAAACACGCATAAATGTTTACACTTTTACCATGGAGAATCTCTTGTGTATTAATACATCCCGTGTATATTAATACACGCATACGCTTTTACTATGAAGAATCTCTTGTGTATTAATGCATCCCGAGTATATTAATACACCCATAAAAACATGAACCCATAAAAAACATGAATCTCATGTGTATTAATACACCCCGTGTATATTAAGAAGCGCATAAACTTTTACACTAAAAAACATGAATCCCGTGTGTATTAATACATCACATGTATATTAATACACGCATAAACTTTTACACTCACGAACATGAACCCTGTGTTTAGTAATACATCCTGCGTACATTAATACACGCATAAACTTTTACACTTATCATGAAGACTCGTGTATGTTAATACGTCCCTTTTATATTAATACACCCCGTGTATATCAATATACGCATAAACTTTTACGCACAAACATGAACCCTGTGTGTAGTAATATATCCTGCGTATATTAATACACGCATAAACTTTTACACTTATCATGAAGACTCGTGTATGTTAATACAACCCTTTTATATTAATACACCCCGTGTATATCAATACACGCACAAACTTTTACACTCACAAACATGAATCGTGTATGTAGTAATACATCCTGCGTACATTAATACACGCATAAACTTCTACACTCTTATCATGAAGACTCTCGTGTATGTTAATACGTCCCTTGTATATTAATACACCCCGTGTATATTAATACACGCATAAACATTAACCTAAACAACATTTCCCTTTGTCATCAACGAATAACTCCGATAGCCTCACGAAAATCGATGCAACCTTATTCCTCAATTCTCAGACATGCGTATTTATCAAATAATTTCCTACGACGCATGTGCCATATTCGAGCATATCATTATACAATATCAAATTGCATAATTCAATACATTTCTTCCAAGTATTGAATAAGTGTTCTGTTATGCATTATGCATTCCTAAGATTCTATTTTTAGCTCCATGGAGCTGGAAACCAACTGGTTTTTTTTTCATATTTTATTCATAGACAATATTCGTCAACTCTGTCTCTAAATATAGAACGTAGACGAGCAACGCCTTTTTATTACCTCCTCCAAGATAGATAATATAGGTAGAGATATATAGATAGAGAGATAGATAGATAGATGGATAGAGAGATATATAGATAGAGAGATAGATAGATAGATAGAGGGATAGATAGAGAGATATATAGATAGAGGTAGATAGATAGATGGATATATAGATATATAGATAGAGATAGATAGATAGATAGATGGATGGATATATAGATAGAGAAATTTATAGATAGAGAGATAGATAGATAGATGGATAGATGGATAGATAGGTAGAGAGATAGATAGATAGATGGATATATAGCTAGATAGATGGATAGATAGATGGATAGAGAGATAGATGGATGTATAGATAGAGAGATATATAGATAGATGGATAGATAAATAGATGGATATATAGATAGATGGATAGAGAGATAGATAGATAGATGGATATATAGATAGTGAGATAGATAGATAGATAGATGGATATATAGATAGAGTGATAGAGAGATAGATAGATAGATGGATATATAGATAGAGGGATGGAATGATAGAGAGATAGATAGATAGATGGATATATAGATAGAGGGATGGAGAGATAGATAGATAGATGGATATATAGATAGAGAGATATATAGATAGAGAGATAGGTAGATAGATAGATAGATGGATAGGTAGATAGATGGATATATAGATAGAGAGATAGATAGATAGATGGATAGATAGATATATAGATAGATAGAGAGATAGATATATAGATAGATATATACATGTACATATGTAGATAGAAAGATATTTAGATAGATAGATATATATAGATGGATTGATAGATAGATAGATAGATAGATAGACCTTGTATGAAATCATCTATAATATAAAAACATATCCAAAACACACCAGCCTTCCTAACTGACTCCATTTCCTGGAATCTCTCGCTTGTTATTTGATCTAAGAAAAACTATTAAAACCTTTCAAAAGGAGTTGGTTTCAGCTAAGGCATATTTACTCTCAACACCGAGTTTGATGAGGTAGTTCGAGTCTGTGTAAAACGAAAAGTTAATTGCTTCCTCAGGCGACGTGCATAAAAAGGGTAATTCATATGAGGCTCATGATAAGGTTAATTACTTCTGTGCTTTTATTGTTTTTGATTGGAAGGGTACATCCGGGCATTGCTAGGGTGCCATATATATGTATATGTATATATATATATATATATATATATATATATATATATATATATATATAGTATATATGTATATATATATATATATATATATATATATATATATATATATATATATATATATATATGGCACCCTAGAAACACTAGTGATTATATATAATATATATATATATATATACTGAACTTATATATCTCTCTATCTATCTATCTATATATAATATATATAATATATACATATATATATAATAAAATATAATATAATATACTGTACTTATATAGCTCTCTCTCTCTCTCTCTCTCTCTCTCTCTCTCTCTCTCTCTCTCTCTCTCTCTCTCTCTATATATATATATATATATATATGTATATATATATATGTATATATATATATCTACCTATCTATCTATCTATCTATCTATCTATCTATCTATATATATATATATATATATATATATATATATATATATATATCCCGACACTTGTCTTTAGTAGGGAGATTGTTGTTGGAAACGAATACAAAATAAAATACAAGTAATAGAATTCCGTATATTTTAACTTCATTTAATTGTTTTCCCACAAATAGAAAATAGAAAATAAGGGTAAATATAGTTTTTTTTATATTTACAATTACTTTAATTAACCTCGTACCTTCATTTCATTGTCTTTATGGACTTAGGCCGGAAGCACACTAGCGACTCTGTGGCGCCACAAAGCCACAGCATCGTGTGGCGAGGATGTGGTCTCCCATAGGTTTCCATTGTTTTCAAAGCCACGCCACGCCTGTGGCGGGGATGAGCGACAGAGAGCCACAGTCGCTTGCCACAGTCGCTAGTTTGCGCGGCAAAACTTGAAAACAATGGAAACCTATGGCAGACCACATCCCCGCCACACGATGCTGTGGCTTTGTGGCGCCACAGAGTCGCTAGTGTGCTCCCGGCCATCCCAAGCCGCGCCACGCCTGTGGCGGGGATGAGCGACAGAGAGCCACAGTCACTTGCCACAGTCGCTAGTTTGTGCGGCAAAACTTGAAAACAATGGAAACCTATGGGAGACCACATCCCCGCCACACGATGCTGTGGCTTTGTGGCGCCACAGAGTCGCTACTGTGCTCCCGGCCATAAGGACTTCGATTTTGGCAATGGTAAATTACGTACTGCAAGAAAACTCAACCAATTAATGATTGGAGTTCCGTAGGACCTATGAAAAATGGTCAAAATAAGACCTTTTCTGGAAATAGTTACTCTACGTACATTCGAACATGACAAAAGACTCGGAAAAACATTTAATATGGATCCCTATTGTCAGTATTCCTGTTGATAAATTGGTTGATTGATTTGGCTAACATTCCTCCCGTCTTTGTCATCAGAGCCTGTGAATAAATTAAATTTTTTAGCCTCCGCCAAGGACGTTGGAAGGAGGTTATGTTTTACCCCCCCTGTTTGTGTGTGTTTGTTTTTTAACAGGTTCCTGACCACAGTTTTAATTTTAGAGTAATGAAACTTGCAGGGATTACGTGTTATGTAAAAAGCTGGAAATGGTTAAATTTTGGGAGGTCAAGGTTAAATGTTGTTTTTGTATACACACACACACACACACATATATATATATATGTATATATATATATATATATATATATATATATAATGTAGATATGTATATATAATTTCCACTTGGTAGGGTAGAAGAGACTCTTCAACTAAGGTAAGCAGTTCTTCTAGGAGAACAACACTCCAAAATCAAACCATTATTATCTAGTTTTGGATAGTACCATAGCCTCTGTACCATGGTCTTCTACTGTCTTGGGTTAGAGTTCTCTTGCTTGAGGGTACTCTCGGGCATACTAATCTATCTAATTTCTCTTCCTCTTGTTTTGTTAAAGTTTTTTTTTTAGTTTATATAGGAGATATCCATTTTAATGCTACTGTTCTGAATATATTTCATTTTTTCCTTGTTTCCTTTCCTCACTGGACTGTTTTACCTTTTGGAGTCCTCGTGCTTATGGCATCCAGCTTTTCCAACTAGGGTTGTAGCTTAGCAAGTGATACTACTACTACTACTACTACTACTACTACTACTACTAATAATAATAATAATAATAATAATAATAATTATCATTGATAATGGAAAATAAAATCTCAGTTATTCGCCAGAGAAAAACCACTTAACACCATTAAGCAAAAAGAAGAAGAAGAAGAAAAATAAAAAGAAGAAGAAGAAGAAAGTAAGAAAAAAAATGAGCAAGTATAAACATTGGTAGTTCCAAGTAGTTTCAGCCATTGTATAAATTATTCAGAAAGATCAACACACCACAGCAAGGTTGACTCACACTTGCCAATCATTCCCTCTTTCTTATACTTCTACTCTCCCTCTCTCTTTTAATGTTGTTGTTGTTATTATTATTATTGTTGTTGTTGTTGTTGTTGTTGTTGTTATTATTATTATTATTATTATTATTATTATTATTATTATAATTATTGTTGTTATTTTTATTATTTTTATTATTATTATTTTTATTAATATTATTATTTTTTTGGTTATTATTATTATTAATATTATTATTATTATTGTTATTATTACTTGCTAAGCTATACCCCTAGTTGGAATAGCAGGATACTATAACCCCAAGGACCCCAACAGGGAAATATCCCAGTGAGGAAAGGAAACCAGGAAAAATAAAATATTTTAAAAACAGTAACAACATTCATATAAATATTTCCTATATAAACTATAAACACTATTAAAACTAGTTGAAGGGAAATAAGATAGAATAATGTGCCTGAGTGTACCCTCAAGCAAGAGAACTCTATAGGACAGTGAAAGACCATGGTAAAGAGGCTATAGCACTACTCAAGACTAGAGAACAATGGTTTAATTTTGTAGTGTCCTCCTAGAAGAGCAAAAAGTTTTTATGGCCTCATGGCTAGTACAGTGCTAATTTGTCCGCCTAGCATTCGCATTGCAACAGATCGATCCCAGCCTGGGACCGTAATGTTAAGCTATTTACTATGGAGGCTACTAATGTAGTTAGGCACCACAGTGGTACGGGGTCGGTCTTGCCCGGCTGACGTTCTGGTGACCTTTTTCTGGAACTGGAACTGAAACCAGAGGTGACCTTTTTCTGGAACTGGAACTGAAACCAGAGGTGACCTTTTTCTGGAACTGGAACTGAAACCAGAGGTGACCTTTTTCTGGAACTGGAACTGACACCAGACGCCTTTAAATTGATGAAAATTTGAGAAAACAATGCAATATGTTTTTTTTTTTTTCTTTCTTTTTTTTTTTTTTTTTTTTTTTTTTTTTTTTTTTTTTTTTACATGAAAGATTGCGAGAATCTTTTATAGATTATTGATTTTAAAGTTACTCTATATTCCCTATGTTTACCAAACTTAAGTCTTTTTAAAGGTTTTCAAGGCCACTCATGAATAGTTGAGACAAGGGATAGTGACAATGCCCTAGAGACTGACCATACATAGTGACAATGCCCTAGCTATCAGGACAATGCCCTAAAGACTGACCTTATATACATACGATCAGCAACCAAGCAATGACCAGGGAGGGCCAGGCAATAGCTGCTGATAACTCAGCAAGTAGACCTATAGGCTTTCCCCCAAAGCCCCCATCCTTAGCCCACAAGGATGGTAAGGTTGCAGACGCTAAAGGCACTAACGAGTCTGAGCGGGACTCGAACCCCAGTCTGTCAAACACCAGGCAGAGACGTTACCAATGAGGCGTTCGTCCTGCAGTGGACTATAAATGGCTCACCCAAACCCCCCATCCTTAGCTCGCAAGGATGGTATGGTTGCAGACACTAGAAGAAACTATCGAGCATGAGCGGGACTCGAACCCCGGTCTGGCGATCGCCAGGCAGGGGGTGTTTTTCACTTTTGCATTATGCTGTATGAAAATTTGCGACTTGTTAACGAATATGATTTTCATATTTTAATACTATACTGTTTTCAGGATAGAATAATGTATTTAGTTATGTTAATTTGAGCATATATATCTTGTGAAAACTGATTATTATTAATGTTACTATTATTATTATCATTATTATTATTATTATTATTATTATTATTACTAGCCAAGCTACAACCCTAGATGGAAAAGCAAGATGCTATAAGCCCAAGGGCTCCAATAGGGAAAAATAGCCCAGTAAGGAAAGGAAATAAGGACATAAATAAATGGTGAGAACAAATTAACAATAAGTCATTCTAAAAACAGTAACAACGTCAAAATAGATATGTCATATATAAACTATTAACAACGTCAAAAACAGATATGTCATATATAAACTATAAAAAGACTCATGTCAGCCTGGTCAACGTAAAAACCTTTTGCTCCAACTTTGAACTTTTGAAGTTCTACTGACCCAACTACCCGATTAGGAAGATCATTCCACAACTTGGTCACAGCTGGAATAAAACTTCTAGAATACTGTGTAGTATTGAATTAATTTTAGATAATCTTAAAACTGAATTGAATTATCTTTAGCCCGTCTGCGTTCTCTTGGTGGGAAATCTATTTGCGTCCTCTGGTGTGTGCAAATAGATTGATTTTTCTTACCAGAGTGCATGATTGCATGTAGAATATGGTGTTACATTTCTTCTTCTTCTTCTTATTATTATTATTATTATTATGATTATTGTACGCGACCCGTCAAAAATGTCAGCTAAATATTTAGATGAATACATACGCACACGCATTCCCTTCTTACCAGGGTATGGCTACTCACTCTCCCCCCTCCCAAGGGACAGGGAGGACTGAGCGTGACCGGAAGGATATACAGTGTATATATATATAGTAGCCTCATGCTCTTATTATATAACGGAGAGTATTATTATTATTATTATTATTATTATTATTAATGATAATCTCCCCTATATAATAGAGTATATATCTGGCGTATATATATATATATATATATATATATATATATATATATATATATATATATATATATATATATTTATTTATTTATTTCCGATCATGCTCAGCGGAATGACATGACTGATAACTAGCGTGTCTCTCCCCGTTCTTCCGGTAGGGGGAAGAGGGAGTATCCATACTCTGGTGAGAGGGTTTGTAGTTAGGGAAGGGGGAGTGGGTGGGAAGGGTTGAATCTGTATGCATATCTATCTATTTATCTATCTATTTAGCCGTTAATTTTGACGGGGTGCGTACGCCAGTAATAATAATGATTGATGAATTTTGCAAGAACCATAATGCTTGAGGGTACACTCAGCCATACTATTTATATAGTTTGTATAGAAAGTATTTGTTTTAATGTTGTTACCGATCTTAGAATATTTTATTATACTTTGTTTTTTTTCGTCACTGGGCTATTTTCCCTGTTGGAGCCCCTGGGCTTATAGCATTTTGCTTTTCCAACTAGGGTTGTAGCTTAGCAAGTAATAATAATAATAATAATAATAATAATAATAATAATAAAAATGATGATAATATAATAATAATAATAATAATAGTAATAATAATAATAATAATAATAATAGTGATTTACTACTACTACTACTACTACTACTACTACTACTACTACTACTAATAATAATAATAATAATAATAATAATAATAATAATATTAATACTATCAATATCTTCTATAAGCCATTCCTATTCCAGTGTATAAATAAATCAGTTGAAGAATACAATATATGCATACATTTTTTAAATCGTGATTCATTTTATTTCACACAGCATTGCCTGATTCGTTGTGTTTCTTGATTCAAGGAATTCACCGTTTGATATCTTATTGATCGAGATGTTGTAAACTGCAAAAGCTTCTGGTTCTATGAATTTCCTGGAATTCTTCTGGAATTTTACTGGAGCGTCTTGTTTCCAGTGGGGTCTTAATAGATTTTTTTTTTTAATTGAAATTGGGGTGTTTTTTAAAACAACTTTCCATGTATACGTTGTCTCTGGAATGATAAATTGATGGGATAAAAATAGTTTTTTGATGTTATGGGTATGTTTTTATGGGTGTAGAGACTTGAATAACATGACTAATTATTTATATATATATATATATATATATATATATATATATATATATATATATATATATATATATATACATAGATATAAATTATATATATGTATATATACACACACACATATATATATATATATATATATATATATATTATATTTATTTATGTATGTATATAATATATATATATATGTATATATATGTATGTATGTATGATACATGTATATATATATATATATATATATATATATATACACATGTATTTATATAATATATATATGTATATATATATATATATATATATATGTGTGTGTGTGTGTGTATATGTATATATATATATATATATATATATATATATATATATATATATATATATATATATATACATATACATATATGAACTCACTCATTTCCTTGTGCCTAAACAGATGAAAATCTTTTAAATTCACATTTTTTTATACTCTAGTGTAATATAAAAATCTATCGTCCATCTAATAGATATGAGTCACAATTCTTATTGACGATAATGATTTTATTCTCGAATCTGTGTCACCAAAACCTTCACGTATTTATGTTTATGTTCTATGACTTCAAATTTTCGTAGAACTCAAGAATAATGAATAAATTCCTTCTCAAATAAATGATATATCTTCATAAATCCTTGAATGTATTATTGAATGTTGATAAATATATTAAAGTTTGTGATGAAACTTGGTAAATGTTTGAGGAGTGAGAGTTATGTATGGGAGATTTTGGAATCAGGTTTAGGGGGAGATTGTGGAATCTGGTTTTGGGGGAGATATTGGAATCGGTTTTGGGGGAGATTTTGGAATTCGGTTTGGGGGTGATTTTGGAATCCGGTTTTGGGGGAGATATCGGAATCCGGTTTTGGGGGAGATTTTGGACTCTGGTTTTGGGGGAGATTTTGGAATCCGGTTTTGGGGGAGATTTTGGACTCTGGTTTTGGGGGAAATTTTGGAATTCGGTTTTGGGGGAGATTTTGGAATTCGGTTTTGGGGGAAATTTTGGAATCCGGTTTTGGGGGAGATTTTGGAATTCGGTTTTGGGGGAGATTTTGGAATTTGGTTTTGGGGGAGATTTTGGAATTCGGTTTTG
Organism: Palaemon carinicauda; assembly: GCF_036898095.1. Taxonomy (NCBI): domain Eukaryota; kingdom Metazoa; phylum Arthropoda; class Malacostraca; order Decapoda; family Palaemonidae; genus Palaemon; species Palaemon carinicauda. The sequence continues at coordinate 42,786,453 of NC_090726.1, read as the reverse complement.
GGGGAAATTTTGGAATCCGGTTTTGTGGGAAATTTTGGAATCCGGTTTTGTGGGAGATTTTGGAATTCGGTTTTGGGGGAAATTTTGGAATCCGGTTTTGGGGGAGATTTTGGAATCCGGGTTTGGGGGAAATTGTGGCATTTGGTAATGGGGGGATTGTGCAATCAGGTTTATATTAAGATTGTGGAATCTGATTATAGGGAGATTGTGGAATCAAGTTAGGGGGGAGGTTGTGGAATCGGGTTATGAGGGAGATTGTGGAATCAGGTTATGGGGAGATTGTGGAATCTGGTAGTGAGGGAGATTGTGGAATCTCTATATGGGGAAAATTGTGGAATCTAGATATATGGGAGATTGTGGAATCAGGTTATGGGAGAGATTGTGGAATCTGGTTATGGGAGAGATTGTGGAATCTGGTTATGGAGAGATTGTGGAATCGGGTTATGGGAGAGATTGTGGAATCAGGTTATGGGGGAGATTGTGGAATCTCTCTATGGGGGAAATTGTGGAATCAGGTTATGTGGGAGGTTATAGAATCGGGTTATGGGAAAGATTGTGGAATCTGGTTATGGTGGAGATTGTGGAATCTGGTTATGGGGAAGATTGTGGCATCTGGTTATGCGGAGATTGTGGAGTCTGGTTATGGGGGAGATTGTGGAATCTGGATATGTGGGAGATTGTGGAATCAGGTTATGGGGGAGATTGTGGAATCTCTATATGGGGGAAATTGTGGAATCTAGATATATGGGAGATTGTGGAATCTGGTTATGGGAGAAATTTTGGAATCTAGATATAAGGGAGGGATTGTGGAATCAGGTTATGGGAGAGATCATGGAATCTGGTTGTGGGGGAGTTTGTGGAATCTCTATATGGGGGAAATTGTGGAATCTAGATATATGGGAGATTGTGGAATCTGGTTATGGGGGAAATTGTGGAATCTAGATATATGGGAGATTGTGGAATCAGGTTATGGGGGAGATTGTGGAATCGGGTTATGGGGGAGATTGTGGAATCAGGTTATGGGGGAGATTATAGAATTAGGTTATGGGGAAGTTTGTGGAATCTGGTTATGGGGGAGGTTATAGAATCGGGTTATGGGGAAGATTGTGGAATCGGGTTATGGGAGAGATTGTGGAATCTGGTTATGGCGGAGATTATGGAATCGGGTTATTAGGGAGATTGTGGAATCAGGTTATGGGGGAGTTTATAGAATCGGGTTATGGGGAAGATTGTGGAATCGGGTTATGGGAGAGACTGTGGAATCTGGTTATGGGGACGTCTGTGGAATTGGGTTATGGGGGAGATTGTGGAATCTGGTTATGGGAGAGATTATGGAATCTGGTTATGGCGGAGATTGTGGAATCTGGTTATGGGGGAGGTTATAGAATCTGGTTATGGGGGAGATTGTGGAATCTGGTTATGGGAGAGATTATGGAATCAGATTATGGGGGAGATTATAGAATCAGGTTATGGGAGAGATTGTGGAATCGGGTTATGGGAGTGGTTGTGGAATCTCTTATACGGGGGAAATTGTGGAATCTAGATATACGGGAGATTGTGGAATCTGGTTATGGGGGAAATTGTGGAATCTAGATATATGGGAGATTGTGGAATCAGGTTATGGGAGAGATTATGGAATCTGCTTATGGGGGAGATTGTGGAATTGGGTTATGGGGGAGATTGTGGAATCGGGTTATATTTTTAGTGGCCTGAAATATGAAGTATCCGGATTATTTCCTGTATTAACCTTAGGAAACTTATAATATACAGTCCTGAGTACATGCAGGATGAATTAATTGGAATTGAAGAAATTTCTACTAATCTGTTACCCCAAATATTTATTATAAATATTATAAATTTGTGAATAAAGATAAGAAACAATGAATAATATACTTTGCAGTTTCATGTCTTTTGATAAACTAGGTATTAGGGTATAGTGTGTTAATGATTCATATATATATATATATATATATATATATATATATATATATATGTACATATATATATGTAGATATATATATTTATTTATGTATATTATATGTATATTTATTTATGTATATATATATATATATATATTCATTTATTTATATATTATATATATGCATATATATAGATATATATATACATATATATATATATATATATATATATATACCGTATGTATATGTATATGTATATATATATATATATATATATATATACATATACAATATATAGTTGTTATTTTTAGAGAATGAGGCATTTTAATTTTCATAATCTCATTTCGTTCATCAAAAGCTCTACAGTATATACACACACAACGTGTGGGTATGGATATAATTCACATTCGTGTATACACATATGAATGCATACAAGTATCACACACGAATCATCTTATGCCCAGCCATACCCCCTACCCTCCTCCCATGGCTAACTGTCTGCAGGGGTCTCGTTGAGGCCCATAACTCCCGTAAGTTAGTGAGTAACACATTGTCACGGAATGTCTCGAAGGGAAATCAATATGCAGTAGTAGAGAAAGAGCGACAACACACACACACACACGTCACCTTTTCCGTCAATGTGGAAGTCTTCCACGAAGGTCCTGTGCTTCGACGAGATTGTGTTTCGTCTCATGATGAATTGTCTTTGATATTGGGCGCGTGCGAATGGATCTTTGTTTTGGTATTTGCTATATATACTATGAATATATATATATATATATATATATATATATATATATATATATATATATATATATTATATATATATATATATATATATATATATATATATATATATTAGTGTGTGTGTGTAATTGTATACGTATATATTTGTTTATATTAAGTAATGTATGTGAATGTGTATATATCTGGTTAATATTAACGGTAGAATATATATATATGTATATAAATATATATATATATATATATATATATATATATATATATTTATATATATACTGTATATATATAAATATATATATATATATATATTTATATATATACTATATATATATATATATATTTATATATATATATACATATATATATACATGTATATAAACATATATATATATATATTTATATATATATATATATATATATATATATATATATATATTATACGCATATGATAATTTATTATGATTATAATAAAATAGTGTATATATATATATGTTTGTATATTATTAATTTATTACAATGCAAGTTCAAAGAAAAGTTGGAAAACCAAAAGGGTATACTCCCCAGAGCTCAAATAGCTAAAACATC
>NC_090726.1:42768205-42773205 GCF_036898095.1 Palaemon carinicauda | reverse complement strand
CAGACTATGACGAAAAACATCCGTTGCAGCAATTCGACCACACTGCAGTAGGTTAGAGATCTTCTGGGATGCCCCTGAGGCTTTTTCTAAAGTGACCCCTCCCGCCCCTGAGGCCTGGTGCCCAGTTCAGAAGAGAGGCTGGTCTCAGGAGCGGAAGGCCGCGTGTCTCAGGCTCTTCCCCATGGTTGGCGTTGATGTTCTTCGAGGGTTTAATTGTGTTTTGATTGACTATTGGAAGCCACGTTTAGTGTTAGGTCCTGCTTTCCCTAAAAAATATAACTTTTTTTTCACTTTTTACACAATTTAGGTCCTTTGTCGTACCTTTGTCTCAACGAAATGTTACAGTTCCACTATTAGGCTTTTATCTCTTTGGCTATTGGGTTTCCTTACTTCTTGTATGATTTTCTATTTGCTTCAATTTTATAAAATCACTTTACACTTGATCAGCATCGTAGCTGGAACTTTGTAAATAAGAAAAACATGTTTAATACTTGCGTATTAACTTCTATACCACCATAGATGAAATATGTATTTAGGTCACATATCTGTGCATCGCTACTGAGGATAATATGGGACGCTTGAACTAAGTATTATTAGGTCAAATATATTTTTTTACATATAAATCCATTTCGATTTTATGTATCTTAACCTGTGCCTCTCCATTTACAAATCTTGCAATCCATACTTCTATTTGTTTTTCTTATGCTTATAGATTTGTACTCTTCAGAATTTTTTTTTTCGATTACCTTTAAATCAATACTTTTAAAATTTTTATTATTTTGACCAAAAATTAAAGATATATACAACCACAAAAGTAATTATTTCTTATAAATGTTATTATTTTGACCAAAACTTAAAGATGAAACCACAAAAGTTTATCATCAGGTAATTGTTATTATAAATGTTATTATTTTGACTGAAAATTAAAGATAAAACTACAAAAGTGATTATTTTTATAAATGTTATGATTTTGACCTAAAATTACTGATAAAACCACAAAAGTTTATCATCAGGTAATTATTATAAATGTTATTATTTTGACTGAAAATTAAAGATAAAACCAAAAGTAGTTATTTTTATAGATTTATTATTTTGACTAAAAATTGAAGATACAACCACGAAAGTAATTATTTTTTAAAATATTATTTTGACCAAAAATTAAAGATACTAGTACAGAAGTAATTATTTTTATAAATGTTATTATTTTGACCAAAAATTAAAGATAAAATCACAAAAGTGAATATTTTTATAAATGTCATTATTTCGACTAAAAATTAAAGATAAAACCACAAAAGTGAATCTTTTTATAAATGTCATTATTTCGACTAAAAATTAAAGATAAAACCACAAAAGTGAATCTTTTTATAAATATTATTTCGACTAAAAATTAAAGATAAAACCAAAAGTAATTATTGTTATAAATGTTATTATTTTGACCAAAAATTAATGATTAAACTAAATGTAATTGTTTCTAAAAGCCATCTTAGCTACTGAAACTATTTCATTATCTCTCTTTTAATCATTGAGATATAAGTTTCCCTGTACTCATAGTTTTATAGAATATTGTAAAAGAAGAGTTTAATTCTTAATAAGTCAACTGTTTTCCTTTTGCTCATTGGAATTACTTGTATTTTTTTATCTATTAATTAAGGAATTAATAGATTTATTTGTATATATTGAATTTTTGTTGTAGAGAAAAACTCCTACTCGAAAAAATTAACTATTTTCTCTCTCTCTCTCTCTCTCTCTCTCTCTCTCTCTCTCTCTCTCTCTCTCTCTCTCTCTCTCTCTCTGGGTTTTTGTTGCTGGAATGTTAATGAAATTAAGTCTTTACTTGAGTGAAAATAGGAAATGATCATCATCATCATCATCATTATTATTATTATTATTATTATTATTATTATTATTGTTATTATTATTATTATCATCATCATTATCTAAGCCACAACCCTAGTTGGAAAAATAGCCCAGTGAGGAAAGGAAATAAGTAAATAAACTATATGAGAAGTTATGAACAATTAAAATAGAATATTTTAAGAACAGTAACAACATTAAAACAGATCTTTTATATATGAACTATAAAATGACTTATGTCAACCTGTACAACGTAAAAACATTTCCTGCAAGTTTGAACTTCTGAAGTTAGAAAGTATTAATAGATTTTCGAGTTTTCTGCTTAAATCTGCCTTTATCAGAACTTTGCAGAGCCTCGATATTGATCTTTTACTGCAAATACAGATGGTTTGTTTTTAAAGGTTTAAAGGCCGCTCATGAATGGCAGAGGTAATGGACAGTGACAATGCCCTAGAGACTGACCATATATTCGTGTGATCAGCGCCCAAGCCCCGCCCTCCTCTCGATCCAAGCTAGGACCAAGGAGGGCCAGGCAATGGCTGCTGATGACTCCGCAGATAAATCTATAGGCTCCTCAAATCCCCCATCCTTAGGTGACAGGGATGATGAGGTTGCAGCGGCCAAAGGAACTAACTAGTTTTAGGGGGACTCAAACCCCAGTGTGGCGTTCACCAGTCTGGGACGTTACCACATCGGCCATTTGATAGGCGGGTCCCACTGAACTTTGCAGTATTGCTGAAGTCCGTAGTTTATTATTGATTACATGATTAATTACAGGGGCACTCAGCTCAGTAGAGCGCAGACGTCCTCCACGGCAGCTTAATTCTCTACCTTTTGCTCGACCTTGACCTTTGACCTTAACATATATTAATCGGCGTGGATTTTCATCAACTCTAAACAATATGAACCAAGTTTAAAGTTTCTGTGACAACGATGTCCAAACTTATGGCTGATTACGTAAATTGGACATTTTGCTTGACCTTTGACCTCAACATATATTAATTGGCGTGGATTTTCATAAACTCAAAACCATATGAACCAAGTTGAAGTTTCTGGCTGATTACGTAAATTGAACATTTTGCTTGACCATGACCTTGATCTTTGTTCTTGACCTTCCAAAATTTGATAATTTCCAGCTTTTTACATGACAGTTAATCCATGCAACTTTCATTAATCCACGATGATAATTGCGGCCAAGAAGCTGTTTACAAACAAACACATAAACACAAAGGGGGAGGGGGGGGGGTAAAACATAACCTCATTCCAACTTCGTTGGCGGAGGTAATAATTTAATTATGCTTCAAGATATATAAAACTAGAGGTGCACTGAGTATAGAGCATGCCTTCGCCACGCCAAGCAGTCTTATTTTGGTCTTAACTCCACTGCCTACTTGTACTTCCATGTATTACCTTGAAAATCTAATGGATTTGTCCTTGGGTCATACCCAACATGTCTACCAATTTTGCCCAAAATCGGTACTGTAGTTTTGTATAAAATTGCCAACAAACGAAAAGTAAACTTGACAAAATATGTCATTTGCTAAACATTGCGATTGTTTTTAACCCTTTTACCTGCAAGCTATCTGGAACTTTCCAAACCTTAACCCCCAGGTTTTTTTTTTTTTTTTTTTATTATTTTTTTTTAAGCACATTTTGCAGTATATATATGTTTTTTTTTTAAATTGCTCTAACAGCCTTAGTTTTTGTCATAGAGAGGTCAGGTTGGTCTCATTCTTTTGGAAAATGCCTGAAGTTTCTCATAAAATTATCAAAAATATGCAAAAAAAAAAAAAAAAATGTAAATAGCAGTTTTTTGCAAGGACGTACCGGTACGTCGATGGGGGTAAAGGGATGAGTTTTGTGAAATGTACCAGTATGTCCACTGGGGGTAAGAGGGTTAAAGTACTGCAGCGTACTTATACTTTAATGTAATATATCCAAAATATTACAGGTTCCTACTTGTATCATACCAAACAGGACTACCAAATTTGATCAAAATCGGTACAATAGTTTTTGTGTAAAGTTGCTCACAAACTTAAACCAAACTAACAAAATCTTTGCCATTTACTTAACATTGCGATTATATTCAAAGTATTTCTGCGTAATTAAACTTTGTTGTACTTTATCCAAAATTTTACAGATTCCTCCTTGCATCATACCAAATATGACTACCAAATTTGGTTAAAATGGTCCGTTAGTTTTTGTGTAAAATTGCTAACAAACGAAAAATAAACTAACAAATTATATGCCATTTGCTAAACATTGCAATTATTTTCAAAGTACTGCTGCGTACTTGTCCTAAAATGTAATATAGCCAAAATATTACAGGTTCATCCTTACATCATACACTACATGTCTGCCAAATTTGGTCAAAATCGGTACAGCAGTTTTTGTGTAATATTGTTCACAAACAAAAAATAAACTCGCAAAATATTTGCGCACTTGTACTTCGTTGTACTTTATCCAAAATGCCACAGGTCCATCCTTGCATCATACACTGCCTGTCTACCAAATTTGGTCATAATCGGTACAGTAGTTTTTGTGTAAAGTTACTCTTAAAAAAAAAAAAAAAAAAAAAAAAAACACCCTCCGCCAAATCCACGATTTTGGCGAGGGCAACTATGTAAGATTAAAATGAAGCAAAGAAATGCCCTAGCAGTTGAATTATAGCTTCGAGTTCATTGGTTCTGCTTTTGTTTATGCAGAGCAGACCGGTTGCCAATGTCCCTCGATTAAGAGGTGCGTGAAATTCTGTGAATGGCGCCGGGAATTTCCAGTTCGCGTCGCTGGAATGAAATCTCTTTTAACTTGAGTTTTAGTCACTCGAGTATATCAATGACATTATTGATATGTTTGTGTGTTTGTGTGTGAGTTTCAGTCGGTCGAGTATATCAATGACGTTATTGATATGTTTGTGTGTTTGTGTGTGAGTTTTAGTCGCTCGCGTATATCAATGACGTTATTGTTATGTTTGTGTGTTTGTGTGTGAGCTTTAGTCGCTCGCGTATATCAATGACGTTATTGATATGTTTGTGTGTTTGTGTGTGAGTTTTAGTCGATCGAGTATATCAGTGACATTATTGATATGTTTGTGCGTTTGTGTGTGAGTTTTAGTCGCTCGAGTATATCAATGACATTATTGATAT
>NC_090726.1:42761523-42762705 GCF_036898095.1 Palaemon carinicauda | reverse complement strand
AGATCTTTCTTATATAAAACTATAAAAAGAGATGTTAAATAGTTCAACATTAAAACATCGTTTGCTAATCCCCCTGGCCTTGAAAGGGCGAGTAAGCTCAGGAAAGGAATGCTGAGGGATTATCGATCATTTCAACTTAACTCAAGTTCTACGTACACGCACGTGAAAATTACTTTGCAGAGTTGTTCAGGAGTCAATTATTAGCAAGAAAATGTGGTATGTGAAAATGTGTCAGATATTATGTAGCATGTGTGAGCAATGTGAAAATGTGTCATATGTGTGTGTCAGATATCATGTAGCATGTGTGGGCAATGTGAAAATGTGTCAGATATTATGTAGCATGTGTGGTGAGCAATGTGAAAATGTGTCAGATGTGTGTGTGTCAGATATTATGTAGTATGTGTGAGCAATGTGAAATTGTGTCAGATATTATGTGGCATGTGTGAGCAATGTGAAATGGTGTCAGATATTATGTGGCATGTGTAGGCAATGTAAAATTGTGTCAGATATTATGTGGCATGTGTGGGCAATGTGAAAATGTGTCAGATATGTGGCATGTGTGAGCAATGTGAAAATGTGTCAGATATTATAAGACATGTGTGGGGCAATGCGAAAATGTGTCAGATATTATAAGACATGTGTGGGCAATGTGAAAATGTATCAGATATTAAGTGGCATGTGTGGGCAATGTGAAAATGTGTCAGATATTATGTGGCATGTGTGAGCAATGTGAAAATGTGTCAGATATTATGTGAACTATGCAATGGAAATCACATACTCCTGACACCTCCAACAATGGTTATTTTCTCAATATTTCAAGTGGGTATAAAGTATTATAAGTATGAAACAAAATCAAATTAAATATAAGTGCAAGATTTAAGTAACTTTGAATTCAATTTTCTTCACAAGATCAACAACAAGATTAACAAGATTAATTTCGTCACGGAGCGCCGCCAAACGACGGTATCCGAACAGTCAATATTTGTCCGGTTCTATTTCGCTCGGGTTAATGATCCTTCCTTCCTTCCTTCCCTCCCTCTCTCCCTCCTTCCCTCCCTCCCTCCCTCTCTCCTTCCCTCCTTCCCTCTCTCCCTCCTTCCCTCTCTCTCCCTCCTCCTACTCAGACGGCCTTGAGGAATCACCCTCCGCTATAAAAGGTCAAATAATTTACTCTCTCTCTCT
>NC_090726.1:42751523-42754023 GCF_036898095.1 Palaemon carinicauda | reverse complement strand
AAAATTCTTCTATTCCTTGTCTTTGAAGAGCTTTCATTACTGCTGAGGTTTTGACAGAATCAAAAGCTTTCTCATAGTCTAAATCCTTCTTCAATCAGCATTTTATCACTCTCTCTACGAAAGTATAGGATTGCTGTACTTCCCATATAGATATCTTTAAGTATTCTAACATTAGATTCCTCTATTCCTTGTCTTTGAAGAGCTTTCATTACTGCTGAGGTTTTGACAGAATCAAAAGCTTTCTCATAGTCTATAAATGCCATACATAGTGGTTTGTCATGCTATGTTGATTTTTTCCATTAGCTGGTTAATTATATGTTCTCTTCATTTATTTATTTCCTTATTTCCTTACCTTACTGGGCTATTTTTCCCTGTTGGAGCCCCTGGGATTATAGCATCTTGCTTTTCCAACTAGGGTTGTAGTTTGGATAATAATAATAATAATAATAATAATAATAATAATAATAATAATAATAATAATAATAATAATATGATCAGTTGCTGAATACCCACTTCTAAAGACAGCCTGATCTCTTGGTTGATTTAAGTCTAGCTGTCTTTCTATTCGGCCTAATATGATCTTTGTAAATGTTCTATATATCACTGAGAGTAAACTTATTAGGTGGAAAATTTTCATGTGTGTTGTGTCTCCCTTTTTGTGAATTGGAATAATGATAAAGTTTATCCAGCATGTAGGTTTAGAGCATTCTTGCAGACATTTTGTATAAAGTTCTGAAAGTTTTACTAAGAAATCTTCTCCATTATCAAACCAATTGTTAGGTCATCTATATATATATATATATATATATATATATATATATATATATATATATATATATATATATATATGGTATATATATGTATATATATATATACATATATATATGTATACATATAGATATACGTATACATATATATATAGTATATATATGTGTGTGTATATACATATACATATACATATATGTATGTGTAAATACATGTATATATATATATATATATATATATATATATACTATATATATTATATATTATATATATATATATATATATATATATATATATATATATATATATATATATATATATATATATATATATATATACAGTATATATACTCCTTTATTCGTAACCATTCAACTTTTATGGTTAAAATGATTAAATATCCATAGCTTTAGCCATCAATCTTGCAATCATCAACACATCAACCTTTACAGGTGCAATCATCAAATTTTCTAGCTGGTTTAAAAATACTAATTTGTTTTTCTCGATGTGCTGATTTTTAATAACTGTACCAACCATGAATATTATCATTTTTGGTAAGATCTTATTAACAAATGTATAAATAACCAACTTAGCAGAAATGGTATTTAGTACATTCAATTTATTCACAGTAAATTATTCCAACTTGAATTTCAAGAACAAGAGATCCAACTAGAATTTCAAGAACACGACAATCGTCTTCTAAATCATCCAGCACCCATGATTCCACCCTCACCCCAAAAAAAAAGTATACCAATAAAAGCAACCCCCTTCACCCACCCCTTCCCTCCTCCCTTCCAGTAAAGCCCACCCTGGAAGGCCTCCACCCTGGAAGCACCGACAGACACGCCTCCCCTCACTTCCCCTTCCCTGTTCGTGTTCCAGGCCGGTCATGGAACAGGCAAGAGGGGAGAGGTACAGGGCTTGGTTCCAGTTGCGACGGGGGTGGGGATAAATGTCTTAGCGGCCCCCCCCCCCAACCACATCCCCCTCCTTGCCTTCCCTCCTCCCTCAAACAAGGCGCACGAAAACCTGTCATGTGCAGGGTTTAAACTTTAAGGTAATTACCTTAGTTTGAGGTAATTCGCATGGTTTCAAGGTAAAACAAGGTAAATTCTAAGGTAATTTCGCTTTTACTGATAGCAAATTTAAGGAAATTTGAAAGGTTTTAAGGTAATCTAAGGTAAAAAGCAGCAGCATGCTCAAGTTTAGACCCTGGCTCCCGTGTGCTCCTGGCCATATTAGTGTGAGGTCCGGGCGAGAGAACACCGCGTATGTGCGATCGAACTCCAGTGTGTAGAATCTATTTTCATAGTGTTTACATATAGAGAAAAACGTATCGTGATGTGATCAGTATTGTGTAAAATATTTCTATTTCGCAATAGTTGAATTTATAAACGATAATAATTCATAAGTAGCGTGATGTCCCTACGTGTGGGGTGAGAGAGGGGGGGCAAGGGAGGGGTGGGGTGGGAAGGGGGCTGTGCGCCCCCTAGGAGACGTGTAAGCAAAACAAATGTGAGATATGTTCCAAGACCCGATCGACTCGCGATGGTTTTTCTGTCAGTGTGGTTGTCAATCTGAGGATGGGTGTATAAAAAGTCTTTTTGTTGTTGTTGCAGAAAAGTCTTTGTTGGTAACGTAAGACTTTTTTTGTTACATCAAAGTCTCTTTGGTTGCATGAAAGACAATATTTATTTGTATCAGTCTTTTTTATTTGTATCAGTCTTTTTGTTGGATA
>NC_090726.1:42739023-42746523 GCF_036898095.1 Palaemon carinicauda | reverse complement strand
GACAAGGCCAATCATAAGAACTTCCTGACCACAATTAAGAGATTTCTGGACAGCATTGAAGATTGAAAAGTAATGAGAGACAAGGCCAATCATAAGAACTTCCTGACCACAATTAAGAGATTTCTGCACAGCATTGAAGATTGTAAAGTAATGAGAGACAAGGCCAATCATAAGAACTTCCTGACCACAATTAAGAGATTTCTGCACAGCATTGAAGATTGTAAAGTAATGAGAGACAAGGCCAATCATAAGAACTTCCTGACCACAATTAAGAGATTTCTGGACAGCATTGAAGATTGTAAAGTAATGAGAGACAAGGCCAATCATAAGAACTTCCTGACCACAATTAAGAGATTTCTGGACAGCATTGAAGATTGAAAAGTAATGAGAGACAAGGCCAATCATAAGAACTTCCTGACCACAATTAAGAGATTTCTGCACAGCATTGAAGATTGAAAAGTAATGAGAGACAAGGCCAATCATAAGAACTTCCTGACCACAATTAAGAGATTTCTGCACAGCATTGAAGATTGTAAAGTAATGAGAGACAAGGCCAATCATAAGAACTTCCTGACCACAATTAAGAGATTTCTGGACAGCATTGAAGATTGTAAAGTAATGAGAGACAAGGCCAATCATAAGAACTTCCTGACCACAATTAAGAGATTTCTGGACAGCATTGAAGATTGAAAAGTAATGAGAGACAAGGCCAATCATAAGAACTTCCTCATCACAATTAAGAGATTTCTTCACAGCACTGAAGATTGTAAAGTAATGAGAGACAAGGCCAATCATAAGAACTTCCTGACCACAATTAAGAGATTTCTGCACAGCACTGAAGAATGTAAAGTAATGAGAGACAAGGCCAATCATAAGAACGTCCTGATCACAATTAAGAGATTTCTTCACAGCACTGAAGATTGAAAAGTAATGAGAGACAAGGCCAATCATAAGAACTTCCTGACCACAATTAAGAGATTTCTGCACAGCACTGAAGATTGAAAAGTAATGAGAGACAAGGCCAATCATAAGAACTTCCTGACCACAATTAAGAGATTTCTGCACAGCATTGAAGATTGAAAAGTAATGAGAGACAAGGCCAATCATAAGAACTTCCTGATCACAATTAAGAGATTTCTTCACAGCACTGAAGATTGAAAAGTAATGAGAGACAAGGCCAATCATAAGAACTTCCTGACCACAATTAAGAGATTTCTGCACAGCACTGAAGAATGTAAAGTAATGAGAGACAAGGCCAATCATAAGAACTTCCTGACCACAATTAAGAGATTTCTGCACAGCATTGAAGATTGAAAAGTAATGAGAGACAAGGCCAATCATAAGAACTTCCTGATCACAATTAAGAGATTTCTTCACAGCATTGAAGATTGAAAAGTAATGAGAGACAAGGCCAATCATAAGAACTTCCTGATCACAATTAAGAGATTTCTTCACAGCATTGAAGATTGAAAAGTAATGAGAGACAAGGCCAATCATAAGAACTTCCTGACCACAATTAAGAGATTTCTTCATAGTATTGAAGATTGTAAAGTAATGAGAGACAAGGCCAATCATAAGAACTTCCTGACCACAATTAAGAGATTTCTGCACAGCATTGAAGATTGTAAAGTAATGAGAGACAAGGCCAATCATAAGAACTTCCTGATCACAATTAAGAGATTTCTTCACAGTATTGAAGATTGTAAAGTAATGAGACAAGGCCCATCATAAGAACTTCCTGATCACAATTAAGAGATTTCTTCACAGCATTGAAGATTGAAAAGTAATGAGAGACAAGGCCAATCATAAGAACTTCCTGACCACAATTAAGAGATTTCTTCACAGTATTGAAGATTGTAAAGTAATGAGAGACAAGGCCAATCATAAGAACTTCCTGACCACAATTAAGAGATTTCTTCACAGTATTGAAGATTGTAAAGTAATGAGAGACAAGGCCAATCATAAGAACTTCCTGATCACAATTAAGAGATTTCTTCACAGCATTGAAGATTGAAAAGTAATGAGAGACAAGGCCAATCATAAGAACTTCCTGACCACAATTAAGAGATTTCTTCACAGTATTGAAGATTGTAAAGTAATGAGAGACAAGGCCAATCATCAGAACTTCCTGACCACAATTAAGAGATTTCTGCACAGCATTGAAGATTGTAAAGTAATGAGAGACAAGGCCAATCATCAGAACTTCCTGACCACAATTAAGAGATTTCTGGACAGCATTGAAGATTGTAAAGTAATGAGAGACAAGGCCAATCATAAGAACGTCCTGATCACAATTAAGAGATTTCTTCACAGCACTGAAGATTGAAAAGTAATGAGAGACAAGGCCAATCATAAGAACTTCCTGACCACAATTAAGAGATTTCTGCACAGCACTGAAGATTGAAAAGTAATGAGAGACAAGGCCAATCATAAGAACTTCCTGACCACAATTAAGAGATTTCTGGACAGCATTGAAGATTGTAAAGTAATGAGAGACAAGGCCAATCATAAGAACTTCCTGATCACAATTAAGAGATTTCTTCACAGCATTGAAGATTGAAAAGTAATGAGAGACAAGGCCAATCATAAGAACTTCCTGACCACAATTAAGAGATTTCTGCACAGCATTGAAGATTGTAAAGTAATGAGAGACAAGGCCAATCATAAGAACTTCCTGATCACAATTAAGAGATTTCTTCACAGTATTGAAGATTGTAAAGTAATGAGAGACAAGGCCCATCATAAGAACTTCCTGATCACAATTAAGAGATTTCTTCACAGCATTGAAGATTGAAAAGTAATGAGAGACAAGGCCAATCATAAGAACTTCCTGACCACAATTAAGAGATTTCTTCACAGTATTGAAGATTGTAAAGTAATGAGAGACAAGGCCAATCATAAGAACTTCCTGATCACAATTAAGAGATTTCTTCACAGCATTGAAGATTGAAAAGTAATGAGAGACAAGGCCAATCATAAGAACTTCCTGACCACAATTAAGAGATTTCTTCACAGTATTGAAGATTGTAAAGTAATGAGAGACAAGGCCAATCATAAGAACTTCCTGACCACAATTAAGAGATTTCTTCACAGTATTGAAGATTGTAAAGTAATGAGAGACAAGGCCAATCATAAGAACTTCCTGATCACAATTAAGAGATTTCTTCACAGCATTGAAGATTGTAAAGTAATGAGAGACAAGGCCAATCATAAGAACTTCCTGACCACAATTAAGAGATTTCTTCACAGTATTGAAGATTGTAAAGTAATGAGAGACAAGGCCAATCATCAGAACTTCCTGACCACAATTAAGAGATTTCTGCACAGCATTGAAGATTGTAAAGTAATGAGAGACAAGGCCAATCATCAGAACTTCCTGACCACAATTAAGAGATTTCTGGACAGCATTGAAGATTGTAAAGTAATGAGAGACAAGGCCAATCATAAGAACGTCCTGATCACAATTAAGAGATTTCTTCACAGCACTGAAGATTGAAAAGTAATGAGAGACAAGGCCAATCATAAGAACTTCCTGACCACAATTAAGAGATTTCTGCACAGCACTGAAGATTGAAAAGTAATGAGAGACAAGGCCAATCATAAGAACTTCCTGACCACAATTAAGAGATTTCTGGACAGCATTGAAGATTGTAAAGTAATGAGAGACAAGGCCAATCATAAGAACTTCCTGATCACAATTAAGAGATTTCTTCACAGCATTGAAGATTGAAAAGTAATGAGAGACAAGGCCAATCATAAGAACTTCCTGACCACAATTAAGAGATTTCTGCACAGCATTGAAGATTGTAAAGTAATGAGAGACAAGGCCAATCATAAGAACTTCCTGATCACAATTAAGAGATTTCTTCACAGTATTGAAGATTGTAAAGTAATGAGAGACAAGGCCCATCATAAGAACTTCCTGATCACAATTAAGAGATTTCTTCACAGCATTGAAGATTGAAAAGTAATGAGAGACAAGGCCAATCATAAGAACTTCCTGACCACAATTAAGAGATTTCTTCACAGTATTGAAGATTGTAAAGTAATGAGAGACAAGGCCAATCATAAGAACTTCCTGACCACAATTAAGAGATTTCTTCACAGTATTGAAGATTGTAAAGTAATGAGAGACAAGGCCAATCATAAGAACTTCCTGATCACAATTAAGAGATTTCTTCACAGCATTGAAGATTGAAAAGTAATGAGAGACAAGGCCAATCATAAGAACTTCCTGACCACAATTAAGAGATTTCTTCACAGTATTGAAGATTGTAAAGTAATGAGAGACAAGGCCAATCATAAGAACTTCCTGACCACAATTAAGAGATTTCTGCACAGCATTGAAGATTGAAAAGTAATGAGAGACAAGGCCAATCATAAGAACTTCCTGACCACAATTAAGAGATTTCTGCACAGCACTGAAGATTGTAAAGTAATGAGAGACAAGGCCAATCATAAGAACTTCCTGACCACAATTAAGAGATTTCTGCACAGCACTGAAGATTGAAAAGTAATGAGAGACAAGGCCAATCATAAGAACTTCCTGACCACAATTAAGAGATTTCTGCACAGCACTGAAGATTGAAAAGTAATGAGAGACAAGGCAATCATAAGAACTTCCTGACCACAATTAAGAGATTTCTTCACAGTATTGAAGATTGTAAAGTAATGAGAGACAAGGCCAATCATAAGAACTTCCTGACCACAATTAAGAGATTTCTTCACAGTATTGAAGATTGAAAAGTAATGAGAGACAAGGCAATCATAAGAACTTCCTGACCACAATTAAGAGATTTCTTCACAGTATTGAAGATTGTAAAGTAATGAGAGACAAGGCCAATCATAAGAACTTCCTGACCACAATTAAGAGATTTCTTCACAGTATTGAAGATTGAAAAGTAATGAGACAAGGCAATCATAAGAACTTCCTGACCACAATTAAGAGATTTCTTCACAGTATTGAAGATTGAAAAGTAATGAGAGACAAGGCCAATCATAAGAACTTCCTGGCCACAATTAAGAGATTTCTTCACAGTATTGAAGATTGAAAAGTAATGAGAGACAAGGCCAATCATAAGAACTTCCTGACCACAATTAAGAGATTTCTGCACAGCACTGAAGATTGAAAAGTAATGAGAGACAAGGCCAATCATAAGAACTTCCTGGCCACAATTAAGAGATTTCTTCACAGTATTGAAGATTGAAAAGTAATGAGAGACAAGGCCAATCATAAGAACTTCCTGACCACAATTAAGAGATTTCTGCACAGCATTGAAGATTGAAAAGTAATGAGAGACAAGGCCAATCATAAGAACTTCCTGGCCACAATTAAGAGATTTCTTCACAGTATTGAAGATTGAAAAGTAATGAGAGACAAGGCCAATCATAAGAACTTCCTGACCACAATTAAGAGATTTCTGCACAGCATTGAAGATTGAAAAGTAATGAGAGACAAGGCCAATCATAAGAACTTCCTGGCCACAATTAAGAGATTTCTTCACAGTATTGAAGATTGAAAAGTAATGAGAGACAAGGCCAATCAGAAGAACTTCCTGACCACAATTAAGAGATTTCTGCACAGCACTGAAGATTGTACAGTAATGAGAGAGAAAGCCAATCATAAGAACTTCCTGACCACAATCAAGATTGTACAGTAATGAGAGAAGGCTTGCCATGCAGAACGAATGGGGGCTAATAGGTTAGTGTAAATAGTGTACAATCCAGATGAACTAGAAGGGATGAAGTTCTATTATTATTATTACTAGCCAAGCTACAACGCTAGTTGGAAAAGCAAGATGCTATAAGCCCAAGGGCTCCAACAGGGAAAAATGGCCCAGTGAGGAAAGGAAATAATGAAATAAATAAATGATGAAAATAAATCAACAATACATCATTCTAAAAACAGTAACAGCGTCAAAACAGAGATGTCCTATATAAACTATTAACAATGTCAAAAACAGATATGTCATATATAAACTATAAAAAGACTCATGTCAGCCTGGTCAACGTGAAAACATTTGCTCCAACTTTGAACTTTTGAAGTTCTACTGATTCAACAACCCGATTAGGAAGATCATTCCACAACTTGGTAACAGCTGGAATAAAACTTCTAGAATACTGTGTAGTATTGAGCCTCATGATGGAGAAGGCCTGGCTATTAGAATTAAATAGGGTTCAATAGATGACACGAACAGACTTATTAACCCTTTCACTGCCATTAATGACTTTGTCAGAATTAGAAAAGGAGAAAGTCTTTTAAATCCCCCAAATCATAATAAGTTTGTATTCATTGAAAAGATCTTGTTGATACACACAGGCACACTATTCCATCTAATTTCTCTTCCTCTTGTTTTGTTAAAGTTTTTATAGTTTATATAGAAAATATTTATTTTAATGTTTTTATTGTTCTTGAAATATTTTATTTTTCATTGTTTCCTTTCCTCACTGGGCTATTTTCCCTGTTGGGGCCCATGGGCTTATAGCATCCTGCTTTTCCAATTAAGGTTGTAGCTTAACAAGTAATAATAATAATAACAATAATAATAATAATAATAATAATAATAATAATTCACTACTGACACTGAAAGGGTTAATATAAGTAACAGAATAGTGTTTTTAAGATAGAGGTAACTGAAGCAATGTGTTCAAGAATAAACCTTCAGTGTAGTATGCATAACTTGAGAGAGAGAGAGAGAGAGAGAGAGAGAGAGAGAGAGAGAGAGAGAGAGAGAGAGAGAGAGAGAGAGAGAGAGAGAGAGAGAGAGAGAGAGTCACACTTTCGTGTCGTGCAATACCGTAGTGACGATTACTTACCACTTGACTGACCCCTGACATTTTCGCAAACATACCTTCACGAAATGCCGCTAAAATCTCTCTCTCTCTCTCTCTCTCTCTCTCTCTCTCTCTCTCTCTCTCTCTCTCTCTCTCTCAGAAAACCTTAATCACCTCTTCTTGTCTTGTAATTATACTTCCGATGAAGTAAACTGCCAGTCATCACTCCACGCAATCATTCAAGAATTAATTAAACCACATAAAAAACCTTATATATATATATATATATATATATATATATATATATATATATATATATATATATATATATATATATATATATATATATATATAAAACCTTATATACACTGTAGTTTACGGCCGCTGCAGGACAAAGGCCTCAGACATATCTTTAATCATGTCTGGGGTTTATTATTATTATTATTATTATTATTATTATTATTATTATTATTATTATTACTTCCTAAGCTACAACCCTAGTTGGAAAAGCAAGATGCTATAAGCCCAGGGGCTCAAAAAGGGAAAATAGCCCAGTGAGGAAAGGAAACAAGGAAAAATAAAGTATTCTAAGAAGAGTAACATTAAAATAAATATCTCCTATATAAACTATAAAAACTTCAACAAAACAAGATGAAGAGAAATAAGATAGAATAGCGTGCCTGAGTGTACCCTCAAGCAAGAGAACTCTCATCCAAGAAATTGGAA
>NC_090726.1:42728454-42730954 GCF_036898095.1 Palaemon carinicauda | reverse complement strand
CTCTGTTTTTTTATATTATCAGTTTATTTATTTATTTTTTTTTTTTGTATAGTTTTGCTAATTCTATTTCATCTCTCTTGGATTTTACCCTCATTTCCTATCTTTTTCTTTATTAAGCTTTTGGTGTTGTCTGATAGTTTCCCTTTATCTTGTTACCTCCGCCAACGAAGTTGGAAGGGGGTTATGTTTTACCTCCTGTTTGTGTGTTTGTTTGTGAACAGCTTCCTGACCACAATTTTAATCGAAGAGTAATGAAACTTGTAGGGATCAACTGTTATGTAAAAAGCTGGAAAGGACCAGATTTTGGAAGGTCAAGGTCAAAAGCCAAGGTCACGGTCAAGCAAAATGTCCAATTCACGTAATCAGCCAAAAGTTTGGATATCATTATCACAAAGACTTTAAATTTGGTTCATATTTGAGTATATGAAAATCCACACCAATTAATACATGTTAAGGTTAAAGGTCAAAGTCGAGAAATAAGCTGCCGCAGCGGAGGTCTGCGTTCTATTGAGGACCCTTTTAGTTTATTATCTGTTCGAAGTATTCACTGTCCTTTGTTACGTAACTTATGTGTTTCCTTAACTTCCTTTAGCTGTTGCTTCATGAATCAAGTTTTTTAAAAGGATATTCTATACGAAGTTTAATTGTAAAAGACAAGGCTATAAGTGGCTTTTGTGGCCAAAGACAACATGGATACGAGAGCGAACTAAAGTAGATGATTTTCTAGCAACATGTAAGGAAAAGAAATGGACATGGGCAGGACATATAATGAGAATGACAGGTAATGGATGGACATTAAGAATAACAGAATGGGTCCCTAGAGATTACAAAAGAAACAGAGGAAGAAAAAGAAGACAATGGATTAACGGACTAAGAAAGTGTGTGGTTGTGGATTAGCGCAGAAAGATCATAAACAGACGCAAATGGAAGGACATGTCTGAGGCCTTTGTTCTGCAGTGGAGAAGTAAAAGATGATGTTGATATATATGTGTGTGTGTGTTTGCATTTAGGCAGGAGAAGGAAGAGAAGACGATGGAATGACGAAGTAAGAAAGTTTGCGAGTATACACTGACATAGAGAGACCATAAACAGACTGGACATGTGACAGATGATGTTGATATGTATGTGTGTGTGTTTGCATTTAGGCAGGGGAAGGAAGAGAAGACGATGGAATGACGAACTAAGAAAGTTTGCGAGTATAGACTGGCATAGGCAGACCATAAACAGACACTGGAGTGGAAGGACACATCTGAGTCTTTTGTTCTGCAGTGGGCTAGTAACAACTGATGATGATGATGATGATCTGTGTGTGTGAGTGTGTGTGTGTGTTTGTTTGCATTTAGGTATATATTGTCCTTATTACTCACACCTTTAAGTTTTCCTCGAAAACTAGCCTAGTAATTTTAATGACCGTCTACATTATAATTAACAAACCACACCTTTCCGATGAATTACCAGTAAATTCTCTTAAACCACTTCCTCTCGCCATGTGTTTGTGTATACACACATTCATTGGTGGACTGTGTCATTTATACAATGTTCGTTTTCAAAATTATTCAATAGAGCCCTTTAGCCTACACATTATTATTATTATTATTATTATTATTATTATTACTTGCTAAGCTACAATCCTAGTTGGAAAAGTAGGATGCCATAAGCTCATTGAGGAAAGGAAAAAAAGGAAATAAACAAACTACATGAGAAATAATGAACAATTAAATTAAAATATTTTAAGAGCAGCAACAATATTAAAATATATCTTTCACTTACATAAACTATTAAAAAGAGGATGAAAAAGAAGATAGAATAGTGTGCCCAAGTGTACCCTCAAGTCTACCATATTACAGTAAATTTGATTATGTGAGGAATATTAATACGGCAAGATATTTACCCAATATCGAAACAGACATTAGTACGAAAGTCAGATATTTTATTGTATTAGTAAGTCATCTAAAGTTTCGAAACAGTTGTTAACAGCATCTTAAAAAAGGAAGACTATTGGTGTCATAATCATTAAACAGTTGGAAACCCAGGAGTGGGTTTAATACGAATTTGCACTGTTTGTTCCATGCTACAGGCTTGCAAGCTGCACACCCACCAGACCGAAGAGTAGCGGTAAATACAGTATAGTAGATTTTGGCCCTAAGCACCCCCCTAGCGGTATGCTGCCGGATCGGCTCGGTTCATCATCACCCGGTTTGCCAGACGTATGAGATATTTCTCTAGGTTAATTTTGTATTTGGTATGTTATATGATATTACAAACTGGTAAAATTCAATTGAATGTTTTATAATATATTAAATATTGTATTATAGCGCTATTTTACGTAATGATGTTCGAATTTTAGGTGGTTCATTCCGGTACGAGTTTTGTGGCTCTGTGTCAACCCTAGCCAGCCCGCAATCTTACAAAATTTACAGGTGTTTAGACCAGTTAAGTTCACTGTTCGTTTAAGAATAGAACATCTCATTTATTTCCCAGTATTTCCCCGCATTATAAA
>NC_090726.1:42638454-42723454 GCF_036898095.1 Palaemon carinicauda | reverse complement strand
ATATATATTTTATATATATATATATATATATATATATATATATATATATGTGTGTGTGTGTGTGTGTGTGTTATAAATTGTATTATTGTAAATATGTATTTCATAATAAAAGTTAAAATAAAAAATAAAATGTGGCAAATCTTTTTGGTTAGGTTTTGCGTCCGAGTTTCTCTCGCGCTTTTGGAAGACAATTTCTTCAGATGAGTAATTTCATAGATATTGCTTTTTCCCGCTAAGCGCCCCCCCCCCCAAAAAAAAAAAAAAGTGGACAATCTTTTTTGTAACGTTTTTTGTTAATTTTCTCAGGCGGTTTCAAAAGCCAATTTCTTCTGAAAATTAGTCTGATAAATATTTCCAATTTCAAATGGGGTACTATGATAAAAAAATTTTAAAGCTTTTAAAAATAGTCCCTGGTAATTTTTAGTTTATTAGGCATATTGTGACTTAAGGTTGAGTAAATAATTTCTATAAATCTCGTAAAACTAAACAAGATTTAACATTAAAATGCTACACCAGAAAATAATTGCAAAAGGAATAAAAGTTATTTTTATATCAATTCAATATTTTCTGATATGATATGCAAGGAATAGCTGTACGTGATTTAGCTAGTACCTCAATAAATACAATAAGTATTCATGGAGGGCGTGTGCCTGTATTTTAATCTTGTCTAGACAACACACACACGCACGTACACGCACACGAGCATGCGCAGACGTTACAGAAATGGTTCGATGAGTTCTATCACTTCCCAGCAACGTGACATATTGGCCGTGAACTCCACTCTCTCTCTCTCTCTCTCTCTCTCTCTCTCTCTCTCTCTCTCTCTCTCTCTCTCTCTCTCTCTCTCTCTCTCTCTCTCTCTCTCTATGATACAGGTATGTCTCAGCTGTCAGTATAAGAAAAACTGCTGAAGATTTTTTTTCTGCTATTTCATCGCTTCATTTTTTCTTGCAACTGTTTTTAACCTCTCTCTCTCTCTCTCTCTCTCTCTCTCTCTCTCTCTCTCTATATATATATATATATATATATATATTCTCTCTCTCTCTCTCTCTCTCTCTCTCTCTCTCTCTCTCTCTCTCTCTCTCTCTCTCTGTATATATATATATATATATATATATATAATATATTATTATTATATATATATATATATATATATATATTTTATTCGTTGTCTGTAATACTTTAATGAACACCTTAGATATTCGTATGTTTAATTTCCACTTTATTTCAATTTCTCCCAAAAATGATAGCAGTTTATACCGTTATTTCTATAATCACACACGCGAGCAACACGCGTCCTAGCGAGTGCTGTTGATTGAACGTTCTCAGTCTCGCTTATTGGAAGCCATCTGCTTCGCGATCCTATCGCCAACCCCCTCTTTTACTATTAATCTTTTCACGTAATTTTCTCTTCGCATCGACTACCGTTGCTGTGTCTTTTCACCGGAACCAATTTTCTCATTGAAGTCACGATGTTGCTGTTAAAAAAAAGAATGATGTTACTGTTTGGATTCCCAAGTCACCGTATTCTTCTATTTTTGGGTTGCAACGCCGAGTTGATGCCTTTGATAACCCGGAAGGTCTTCAGGTGTGAAGTCGGAAATGTAATTCGTATTTACTGAACTACGAAGGTATTTTCGAAATGTGATTTGAACCAGAACCAATACAGAACTACGTGCTTTTATATATATATATATATATATATATATATATACAGTATATATATATAGATAGATAGATAGATAAATAGATAAATAGATAAATAGATAGATAGATATTTGCGGTCGCCAAAATCAAAGTTTTTGCCAAGGGTATGTATTCCCCCCTGTCGTCTGTTTCTTGTTTTATTTATTTGTTTGCTTGTGGAAATCTTTACACAAAAACTAATGTACCGATTTTGACCAAACTTAATAGTTATGCTGTGTATGACCCAAGGATGAATCTGTAACATTTTGGATGAACTACATCAAAGTAGAAGTACACAAAAGTACTTTGATGATAATCGCAATGTTAAGTAAATGGCAATATTTTTTTTTTTTTTTTGTGAATAGCATTACGCATAAACTACTTAACCAATTGTAATGAAACTTTGTGGACGTGAGGTATGCCCAGAAACAAATCCATTAAATTTAGAAGAAAATACATCGAAGTACAAGCACGCAATGGAGTTAAAAGCAAAATAAGACTGCTTGGTGTGGCGGAGGCATGCTCTCTACTGAGTGCCCCCTTTGCGTGGCGGAGGCATGCCCTCTACTGAGTGCCCCCCTGTGCGTGGCGGTCTGCTCTCTACTGAGTGCCCCCTTTGCGTGGCGGAGGCATGTTCTCTACTGAGTGCCCCCTTTGCGTGGCAGAGGCAGGCTCTCTACTGAGTGCCCCCTTGGCGTGGCAGAGGCAGGCTCTCTACTGAGTGCCCCCTTTGCGTGGCAGAGGCAGGCTCTCTACTGAGTGCCCCCTTGGCGTGGCAGAGGCAGGCTCTCTACTGAGTGCCCCCTTTGCGTGGCAGAGGCATGCTCTCTACTGAGTGCCCCCTTGGCGTGGCAGAGGCAGGCTCTCTACTGAGTGCCCCCCTTTGCGTGGCAGAGGCAGGCTCTCTACTGAGTGCCCCCTTGGCGTGGCAGAGGCAGGCTCTCTACTGAGTGCCCCCTTGGCGTGGCGGAGGCAGGCTCTCTACTGAGTGCCCCCTTTGCGTGGCAGAGGCATGCTCTCTACTGAGTGCCCCCTTTGCGTGGCAGAGGCATGCTCTCTACTGAGTGCCCCCTTGGCGTGGCAGAGGCAGGCTCTCTACTGAGTGCCCCCTTTGCGTGGCAGAGGCAGGCTCTCTACTGAGTGCCCCCTTTGCGTGGCAGAGGCATGCTCTCTACTGAGTGCCCCCTTTGCGTGGCAGAGGCATGCTCTCTACTGAGTGCCCCCTTTGCGTGGCAGAGGCATGCTCTCTACTGAGTGCCCCCTTTGCGTGGCAGAGGCATGCTCTCTACTGAGTGCCCCCTTGGCGTGGCAGAGGCAGGCTCTCTACTGAGTGCCCCCTTTGCGTGGCAGAGGCATGCTCTCTACTGAGTGCCCCCTTTGCGTGGCAGAGGCATGCTCTCTACTGAGTGCCCCCTTTGCGTGGCAGAGGCATGCTCTCTACTGAGTGCCCCCTTGGCGTGGCAGAGGCAGGCTCTCTACTGAGTGCCCCCTTGGCGTGGCGGAGGCAGGCTCTCTACTGAGTGCCCCCTTTGCGTGGCGGAGGCATGCTCTCTACTGAGTGCCCCCTTGGCGTGGCGGAGGCATACTCTCTACTGAGTGCCTCTTTTGCGTGGCGGAGGCATGCTCTCTACTGAGTGCCCCCTTTGCGTGACGGAGGCATACTCTCTACTGAGTGCCCCCTTTGCGTGACGGAGGCATACTCTCTACTGAGTGCCTCTTTTGCGTGGCGGAGGCATGCTCTCTACTGAGTGCCCCCTTGGCGTGGCGGAGGCATGCTCTCTACTGAGTGCCCCCTTTGCGTGACGGAGGCATACTCTCTACTGAGTGCCTCTTTTGCGTGGCGGAGGCATGCTCTCTACTGAGTGCCCCCTTGGCGTGGCGGAGGCATGCTCTCTACTGAGTGCCCCCTTTGCGTGACGGAGGCATGCTCTCTACTGAGTGCCCCCTTTGCGTGACGGAGGCATACTCTCTACTGAGTGCCCCCTTTGCGTGGCGGAGGCATGCTCTCTACTGAGTGCCCCCTTTGCGTGACGGAGGCATGCTCTCTACTGAGTGCCCCCTTTGCGTGACGGAGGCATACTCTCTACTGAGTGCCTCTTTTGCGTGGCGGAGGCATGCTCTCTACTGAGTGCCCCCTTTGCGTGGCGGAGGCATGCTCTCTACTGAGTGCCCCCTTGGCGTGGCGGAGAGGCCTGCTCTCTACTGAGTGCCCCCTTGGCGTGGCAGAGGCAGGCTCTCTACTGAGTGCCCCCTTGGCGTGGCGGAGGCAGGCTCTCTACTGAGTGCCCCCTTTGCGTGGCAGAGGCATGCTCTCTACTGAGTGCCCCCTTGGCGTGGCGGAGGCATGCTCTCTACTGAGTGCCCCCTTTGCGTGCCGGAGGCATGCTCTCTACTGAGTGCCCCCTTTGCGTGGCGGAGGCATGCTCTCTACTGAGTGCCCCCTTTGCGTGCCGGAGGCATGCTCTCTACTGAGTGCCCCCTTTGCGTGGCGGAGGCATGCTCTCTACTGAGTGCCCCCTTTGCGTGCCGGAGGCATGCTCTCTACTGAGTGCCCCCTTTGCGTGCCGGAGGCATGCTCACTACTGAGTGCCCCCTTTGCGTGGCGGAGGCATGCTCTCTACTGAGTGCCCCCTTTGCGCGGCGGAGGCATGCTCTCTACTGAGTGCCCCCTTTGCGTGCCGGAGGCATGCTCACTACTGAGTGCCCCCTTTGCGTGGCGGAGGCATGCTCTCTACTGAGTGCCCCCTTTGCGTGGCGGAGGCCTGCTCTTACTGAGTGCCCCCCCTTGCGTGGCGGAGGCATGTTCTCTACTGAGTGCCCCCTTTGCGTGACGGAGGCAGGCTCTCTACTGAGTGCCCCCTTGGCGTGGCAGAGGCAGGCTCTCTACTGAGTGCCCCCTTGGCGTGGCGGAGGCAGGCTCTCTACTGAGTGCCCCCTTTGCGTGGCGGAGGCATGCTCTCTACTGAGTGCCCCCTTGGCGTGGCGGAGGCATACTCTCTACTGAGTGCCTCTTTTGCGTGGCGGAGGCATGCTCTCTACTGAGTGCCCCCTTTGCGTGACGGAGGCATACTCTCTACTGAGTGCCCCCTTTGCGTGACGGAGGCATACTCTCTACTGAGTGCCTCTTTTGCGTGGCGGAGGCATGCTCTCTACTGAGTGCCCCCTTGGCGTGGCGGAGGCATGCTCTCTACTGAGTGCCCCCTTTGCGTGATGGAGGCATACTCTCTACTGAGTGCCCCCTTTGCGTGACGGAGGCATACTCTCTACTGAGTGCCCCCTTTGCGTGGCGGAGGCATGCTCTCTACTGAGTGCCCCCTTTGCGTGACGGAGGCATGCTCTCTACTGAGTGCCCCCTTTGCGTGACGGAGGCATACTCTCTACTGAGTGCCTCTTTTGCGTGGCGGAGGCATGCTCTCTACTGAGTGCCCCCTTTGCGTGGCGGAGGCATGCTCTCTACTGAGTGCCCCCTTGGCGTGGCGGAGAGGCCTGCTCTCTACTGAGTGCCCCCTTGGCGTGGCAGAGGCAGGCTCTCTACTGAGTGCCCCCTTGGCGTGGCGGAGGCAGGCTCTCTACTGAGTGCCCCCTTTGCGTGGCGGAGGCATGCTCTCTACTGAGTGCCCCCTTGGCGTGGCGGAGGCATGCTCTCTACTGAGTGCCCCCTTTGCGTGCCGGAGGCATGCTCTCTACTGAGTGCCCCCTTTGCGTGGCGGAGGCATGCTCTCTACTGAGTGCCCCCTTTGCGTGCCGGAGGCATGCTCTCTACTGAGTGCCCCCTTTGCGTGGCGGAGGCATGCTCTCTACTGAGTGCCCCCTTTGCGTGCCGGAGGCATGCTCTCTACTGAGTGCCCCCTTTGCGTGCCGGAGGCATGCTCACTACTGAGTGCCCCCTTTGCGTGGCGGAGGCATGCTCTCTACTGAGTGCCCCCTTTGCGCGGCGGAGGCATGCTCTCTACTGAGTGCCCCCTTTGCGTGCCGGAGGCATGCTCACTACTGAGTGCCCCCTTTGCGTGGCGGAGGCATGCTCTCTACTGAGTGCCCCCTTTGCGTGGCGGAGGCATGCTCTCTACTGAGTGCCCCCTTTGCGTGCCGGAGGCATGCTCTCTACTGAGTGCCCCCTTTGCGTGGCGGAGGCATGCTCTCTACTGAGTGCCCCCTTTGCGCGGCGGAGGCATGCTCTCTACTGAGTGCCCCCTTTGCGTGGCGGAGGCATGCTCTCTACTGAGTGCCCCCTTTGCGCGGCGGAGGCATGCTCTCTACTGAGTGCCCCCTTTGCGTGGCGGAGGCATGCTCTCTACTGAGTGCCCCCTTTGCGCGGCGGAGACATGCTCTCTACTGAGTGCCCCTCAGCACCTATACAGTGACTGTATGGGTTTTGGTGCCCCTCTAGTTGTGTGTTACCGCTTGTTTGGAAGAGGAAAGTGTTTATGTATCACATTTTTAATCAAATTTGGTAAAATAACATCTCGTGAAAATGCAGTAAATTCAAGAAACGGAATTTAGAAGGTGGTGACGGTAAGACTTGTAATACATGAGCAAATTGATCTTACGCTCATTAAGCGTAATTACGCAGTCGATTGGCCTCGAATACCTAAGTGGATGACCTTCAACCGAGCAGTAACTTTCTCATTTGCTTATTTCTTCTCTGGTAGGTAGTAGGTTGGTCAGGGCACTGGCCACCCGTTGAGATACTACTGCTAGAGAGTTGTGGGGTCTTTTGACTGGCCAGACAGTACTACGTTGGATACTTCTCTCTGGTTACGGTTCATTTTCCCTTTGCCTACACACGCACACACCGAATAGTCTGGCTTATTCTTTACAGATTCTCCTCTGTCCTCATACACCTGACAACACTTAGATTACCAAACAATTCTTCTTGCTTCACTGTAATTGTTCAGTGGCTACTTTCCTCTTGGTAAGAGTAGAAGAGACTTTAGCTATGGTAAGCATCTCTTCTAGGAGAAGGACACTCCAAAATCAAACCATTGTTCTCTAGTCTTAGTTAGTGCCATAGCCTCTGTACCATGGTCTTCCATTGTCCTTTGGGTTAGAGTTCTCTTGCTTGAGGGTACACTTGAGCACACTATTCTATCTTATTTCTCTTCCTCTTGGTTTGTTAAAGTTTTTATAGTCTATATGAGATATTTATTTCAATCTTGTTGTTCTTAACATATTTTATTTTTCCTTGTTTCCTCTCTTCACTGGGCTATTATCCCTGTGGGGGCCCCTGAGCTTACAGCATCCTGCTTTTCCAAGTAGGGTTATAGCCTAGCAAGTAATAATAATAATAATAATAATAATAATAGTAATAATATCATCTTTGAAAATGACAAAATCAACACGAATAGGTAATTTCTGGATATACAACAAAGCACTTAATAAAGATGTTTTTCTAAGTAAATATTAAGTCACAAAATAGTTAATTTTGCTTTATGCAGACAATAAACTTTATCAGGATTTCAAAAGACTCAGCATTAATGTTTACTTTACTGCTAGGACTTTGAATGAAAGGCTTTAAGCCAATCTTAGCCCCCTTGAAAAAAATTACGTATTTTTTTTCTAAAACAAACAAATATCTCTCAGGATATGGCTTCAATAATAACGAAACATTATACAGCGCTTGTGCCAACGTAGCTGTTAGGTACTAAAAGAGAGGCGGGGTGAATATGAGTTTATTCCACAAGATAATGAGTTTATAGAAAAAAAAAACGTCAATTGCGAGGTGAATATAAGTTTATTCCACAAGATAATGTGCTTATAGAGAAAAAAACGTCAATTGATAATAATCAAATACGAATACCATTTCGAAAAGCGGGCCAATTAAAAAAAAAAAAAAAAAACATGCAAAATATATCCAAAACAGGAAGATAGATACAAACAGTTGAGGATAACAATGGCACAAAATATCAAACTGTGAAACATGCCATGGCAGGCTTAGACAGGTTTTTCTATTATTATTATTATTATTATTATTATTATTGTCATTATTATTATCATCATTATTATTATTATTATCATCATCATTATTATTATTATTATTATCATTATTATTATTATTATTATTATTATTATTATTATTACTTGCTAAGCTATAACCCTAGTTGGAAAAGCAGGATGCTATAAGCCCAGGGGTCCCTACAGGGAAAATACCCTAGTGAGGAAAGGAAACAAGGAAAAATAAAATAATTTAAGAACAGTAACATTAGAATAAATATTTCCTATATAAACTATAAAAAAATTTCCCTTACTGGAGTTTGCTGCAAAATTTGTCACTTGTTTTTTACAAGTACAGTATATTGTTTAGAAGGAATGATGTTTCTAAACCTCCTTTCTCCAAAAAGAACGACCAATAAGATTGTATTAAGCCTTAAATTTCCAAGTTACTGTACACACAAAGAAAAAAATATTCATCGCCGAAACGTGAATGAGTTGGCAAATTATATATTCCCATATACCCCTGAATTTAACATATTTATGTACAAAACACAGTGGTTTCCTTTTCGTTATTATTATTATTATTATTATTATTATTATTATTATTGCTTTTGTTGTACCTGAGCCGTCAAAAACATATAAATATTTAGATAGATATGCTCTCTCTCTCTCTCTCTCTCTCTCTCTCTCTCTCTCTCTCTCTCTCTCTCTCTCTCTCTCTCTCTCACGCACGCACACACACACATTCAACCCTTCTCCCTTTCCTAACTACAACCCGTTGGTTCGGCAATTTGTGGGAGAGTATGGTTTCAGAGTGTACCTCTCGGGGTACCCCCTCTCACCAGAGTATGACTACTCCTTCTCCACCTTACCCCTTAGAGACCAAGCGTAACAGGAAAGAAATATATTAATATATTTATATTATAGCAAGTGACATTGTTCTTTATATGTGGGGTGATTATTAATAAACTTCTATCAAACAAAATCTGTTCGCCCTTTCATTGATGTTCACCGGAATATTGCAAACCACAATCTGAATCAATATATTGACCAGGGGAAAGAAATCCCACGAATAGATATTATTAAAACTCGTGTTATTTTCGGGAACACATTCCTACCTCTCCAATACTGCATCCCAATGGTCTAAATATAGCAACATTCAATAGATGGTGATCGAAGTGATTTTGTCCATTCTAAGAATTAAAGTAAACTGGATGTCATTGGTGTGTGTTTGGATGTGTATATGATGTTTGGCCCATGCCTTATTTTATGGGTTTGGTGCACCACATTCAACATTCATCATCATCAGCCGTAACTATTCCACTGCAGAATAAAGGCCTCAGACATGTCCTTCCACTCGCGCTTGTTTATGGTCTTTCTATCCCGCGTAGCTATTCCACTGCAGGACAAAGGCCTCAGTCATGTTCTTCCTCTTGCGCCTGTTTATGGTCTTTCTATGCCACGTAGCTATTCCACTGCAGGACAAAAGCCTCAGATATGTCCTTCCACTCGCGCTGTTCATGGCCTTTCCATGCCACGTAACTAGTCCACTGCGTGGCAAAGGCCTCAGACATGTCCTTCCCCTCGCGCCTGTTTATGGTCTTCCTATGCCACGTAACTGTTCCACTGCAGGACAAAAGCCTCAGACATGTCCTTCCACTCGCGCTTGTTTATGGTCTTTCTATCCCGCGTAGCTATTCCACTGCAGGACAAAGGCCTCAGTCATGTTCTTCCTCTTGCGCCTGTTTATGGTCTTTCTATGCCACGTAGCTATTCCACTGCAGGACAAAAGCCTCAGATATGTCCTTCCACTCGCGCTGTTCATGGCCTTTCCATGCCACGTAACTAGTCCACTGCGTGGCAAAGGCCTCAGACATGTCCTTCCCCTCGCGCCTGTTTATGGTCTTCCTATGCCACGTAACTGTTCCACTGCAGGACAAAAGCCTCAGACATGTCCTTCCACTCGCTCCTGTTTATGGTCTCTCTATGTCAGTCGATACCTGCAAATTTTCTTATTTCGTCAATCCATCTTCTCCTCCTCCTACCCTTGCTTTTATTTTTTTTGTCCATCTATTATCTGCCATTCTCATTATATGTCCTGCCCATGTCCATTTCTTTTTCACTTTAAAATATCATTTACTTTAGTTTGCTCTCGTGTCCATGTTGAGTTTTTTCCGAGTCGTGGTGTTATTACCATCATTATTCTTTCCATTGCTCTATTGTTAATGTTATCAGTTTTTGTTTCTCTTATTCATGTTCTATTTCTTTCTAACCTGTCTTAAGAAAGACATAGGTACTTAGTGGAAGATTATATTACTCTAGAAAGGGTGACTGGAGGATAAAGATAATTTTATTGAAAAAAAAAATGGCATAAATTACATGAACTCAAAATTTGTATTTTTTGTATGCGTACGCGTGTGTATATTGTATAAACTGTATTGTAGACGGTTGCAAATATAAAAGAAAGATGTATTCAACAGTTTAGTACAATATAGACTCGTCTCTTATGGTAGAAAAAAAATTCTGTAGGTAACACATCCGAAATCGAATTACATTTTCGATCGATGAACGTTATAACAGAAGCAACATCTCGGAAGAGAAGTTGCCATCCTTTCTGTATATAGCTTATGCAGTTCGTTGACCTACATAAAGCTAATAATAATATTCTTCAGACGATTTATAGAGCGTCTGATATTTAGTGATCGCTTAAAGGTCTAAAGGCCACTCGTGAATGGCAGAGGCAAGGGACAGTGACATTGCCCTAGAGACTGACCATATATACATTATTATTATTATTATTATTATTATTATTATTATTATTATTATTTTTATTATTATTATTATTATTATTATTATTACTTGCTATACTATAACCCTAATTGGAAAAGCAGAATGCTATAAGCCCAGGGGCTCCAACAGGGAAAATAGCTCAGTGAGGGATGGAAACAAGGAAAAATAAAATAATTTAAGAACATTAACATCATTAAAATAAATATTTCCTTTATAAACTATAAAAACTAACAAAACAAGAGGAAGAGAAATTAGATAGAATAGTGTGCCCGAGTGTACCCTCAAGCAAGAGAACTCTAACCCAAGACAGTGGAAGACTATGGTACAGAGATTATGGCACTACCCAAGACTAGAGAACAATGTTTTGATTTTGGAGTGTCCTCCTAGAAGAGCTGCTTAACATAGCTAAAGAGTCTCTTTTACCCTTACCAAGAGGAAAGTGGCCTCTGAACAATTACAGTGCAGTAGTTAACCCCCTGAGGGAAGAATTGTTTGGTAATTTGTGTTGTCAGATTTATTAGGACAGAGGAGAATATGTAGAGAATAGGCCAGACTATACGGTGTATGTGTAGGCAAAGGGAAAATGAACCGAAACCAGAGAGAAGGCTCTAATGTAGTATTGTCTGGCTAGTCAAAGGACCCCATAACTCTCGAGGGGTAGTATCTCAACAGGTGGCTGGTACCGAAGCCAACCCACTACCTACCTACACATGAACAGCGTCGTCTAGTGCCAGGGAAGCCAGGCAATGTCTGCTGATATTTCCGCAGGTTGACATATAGGTTTCCCCAAACCCTCCATCCTTAGCTCACAAGGATGGTGAGGTTGCAGACACTGCAAGGAACTATCGAGCTTGGGCATGACTTAAACCACAGTCGGGCAGATCGTTAGGCAGGACGTTTCCAGTAGGCCACCACAGAATTTTATCCAAGTGGTCGAATCTGGAAGTACTTTATTGGACGCAAAACGTGTCCCAATTCTCATGTTGAATTTATATTACCTAATATTCGGTGCAGTACTTGAACTGTCAATGTTTAATATGCTGTTGTATACATATTTTAAATGTGGAAACATGTATTTAAACATTTTGGATCTTCTTTTCCACCGTTATCCCTACATTAAGGGGTCGGTTGCCTGATGCAACCTCTCCAATGCCTTCTATCAAAGACATCCTCTTCCACCAAACCTCTTCTCTCCATATCATCCTTCTCCTTATCTTCTTTCCCACCGTTATCCCTAAATTAAGGGGTCGGTTGCCTGATGTGCTATCTCCAATGCCTTCTATCAAAGGCATCCTCTTCCATCAAACCTCTTCTCTCCATATCATCCTTCTCCTTATCTTCTTTCCCACCGTTATCCCTAAATTAAGGGGTCGGTTGCCTGATGTGCTATCTCCAATGCCTTCTATCAAAGGCATCCTCTTCCATCAAACCTCTTCTCTCCATATCATCCTTCACCTTATCTTCTTTCCCACCGTTATCCCTAAATTAAGAGGTCGGTTGCCTGATGTGCTATCTCCAATGCCTTCTATCAAAGGCATCCTCTTCCATCAAACCTCTTCTCTCCATATCATCCTTCTCCTTATCTTCTTTCCCACCGTTATCCCTAAATTAAGGGGTCGGTTGCCTGATGTGCTATCTCCAATGCCTTCTATCAAAGGCATCCTCTTCCGCCAAACGTCTTCTCTCCATGTCATTCTTCACCTTATCTTCTTTCCCACAGTTATCCCTAAATTAAGGGGTCGGTTGCCTGATGTGCTATCTCCAATGTCTTCTATCAAAGGCATCCTCTTCCATCAAACCTCTTCTCTCCATATCATCCTTCACCCCATCATTATCCCTATATTAAGGGGTCGGTTGCCTGACGTGCCCTCTCCAGTGCGTTTGATCAAAGACATCCTCTTCCATCAAACCTCTTCTCTCCATATCATCCTTCACCTTATCTTCTTTCCCACCGTTATCCCTAAATTAAGGGGTCGATTGCCTGATGTGCTATCTCCAATGCCTTCTATCAAAGGCATCCTCTTCCGCCAAACCTCTTCTCTCCATATCATCCTTCACCTTATCTTCTTTCCCACCGTTATCCCTAAATTAAGGGGTCGATTGCCTGATGTGCTATCTCCAATGCCTTCTATCAAAGGCATCCTCTTCCATCAAACCTCTTCTCTCCATATCATCCTTCACCTTATCTTCTTTCCCACCGTTATCCCTAAATTAAGGGGTCGGTTGCCTGATGTGCTATCTCCAATGCCTTCTATCAAAGGCATCCTCTTCCCCCAAACCTCTTCTCTCCATATCATCCTTCACCTTATCTTCTTTCCCACCGTTATCCCTAAATTAAGGGGTCGATTGCC
Organism: Palaemon carinicauda; assembly: GCF_036898095.1. Classification (NCBI taxonomy): domain Eukaryota; kingdom Metazoa; phylum Arthropoda; class Malacostraca; order Decapoda; family Palaemonidae; genus Palaemon; species Palaemon carinicauda. Next base: position 42,710,696 of record NC_090726.1, on the reverse strand, counting down.
TGATGTGCTATCTCCAATGTCTTCTATCAAAGGCATCCTCTTCCATCAAACCTCTTCTCTCCATATCATCCTTCACCTTATCTTCTTTCCCACCGTTATCCCTAAATTAAGGGGTGGATTGCCTGATGTGCTATCTCCAATGTCTTCTATCAAAGGCATCCTCTTCCATCAAACCTCTTCTCTCCATATCATCCTTCACCTTATCTTCTTTCCCACCGTTATCCCTAAATTAAGGGGTCGGTTGCCTGATGTGCTATCTCCAATGCCTTCTACCAAAGGCATCCTCTTCCCCCAAACCTCTTCTCTCCATATCATCCTTCACCTTATCTTCTTTCCCACCGTTATCCCTAAATTAAGGGGTCGATTGCCTGATGTGCTATCTCCAATGTCTTCTATCAAAGGCATCCTCTTCCATCAAACCTCTTCTCTCCATATCATCCTTCACCTTATCTTCTTTCCCACCGTCATCCCTAAATTAAGGGGTCGATTGCCTGATGTGCTATCTCCAATGCCTTCTATCAAAGGCATCCTCTTCCATCAAACCTCTTCTCTCCATATCATCCTTCACCTTATCTTCTTTCCCACCGTTATCCCTAAATTAAGGGGTCGATTGCCTGATGTGCTATCTCCAATGTCTTCTATCAAAGGCATCCTCTTCCATCAAACCTCTTCTCTCCATATCATCCTTCACCTTATCTCGCCATCTAATTCTCTGCCTCCCTCTTGATCTTCTCTTAGCAGGTTCCTCCCAAGCCCTCTTCACCCCCTCTCCATTTTGGATACAGTATTATAATTTGTGTAGAGTTTGTTTCATAAGAGAAATTTCAAATAATGATATGTTTAATGTATTTTTCATTCGATACCCATCTTGCTTGAGGGTTTACTCTTGCACATTATTCTGTTTTGTTACTCTTCCTTTTGTTTATTTGAAATTTTTGAAGTTTATATACGAAAGATATAATTTGATGTTGTTACTGGTTACTGTTCTTGAAATATTTTATATTGATTGTTCATTACTTCTCTTGTAGTTTTATTTCCTCGTTTCCTTTCCTGACTGGGCTATATTTCCCTGTTAAAGCCCATGGCCTTATAGCATCTTGTTTTTCCATATCATCCTTCACCTTATCTTCTTTCCCATCATTATCCCTATATTAAGGGGTCGGCTGCCTGATGCGTCCTCTCCAATGCCTTCTATCAAAGGCATCCTCTTCCACCAAACCTCTTCTCTCCATATCATCCTTCACCTTATCTTATTTCCCCCAGTTATCCTTAGATTAAAGGGTCGGTTGCCTGATGCGCCCTCCCCAATGCCTTCAATCAGAGGCATCCTCTTCCACCAAACCTCTTCTCTCCATATCATCCTTCACCTTATCTTCTTTCCCACCGTTACCCTTACATTAAAGGGTCGGTTGCCTGATGCGCCCTCCCCAATGCCTTCAATCAAAGGCATCCTCTTCCACCAAACCTCTTCTCTCCATATCATCCTTCACCTTATCTTCTTTCCCACCGTTATCCTTACATTAAAGGGTCGGTTGCCCGATGCGCCCTCCCCAATGCCTTCAATCAAAGGCATCTTCTTCCACCAAACCTCTTCTCTCCATATCATCCTTCACCTTATCTTCTTTCCCACCGTTATCCTTACATTAAAGGGTCGGTTGCCCGATGCGCCCTCCCCAATGCCTTCAATCAAAGGCATCTTCTTCCACCAAACCTCTTCTCTCCATATCATCCTTCACCTTATCTTCTTTCCCACCGTTATCCCTAGATTAAGGGGTCGGTTGCCTGATGTGCTTATGATGATAATAATAATAATAATAATAATAATAATAATAATGATAATACAATTTGAATCAATCCACTCTCATGCAAGACTTTTTTTCCAGATATGTCCCGTACGTGGCATGCATCTTGGCACTGAAGGTTTACGTCATGATGCTTCTCATTCATTCACGGGACATGAGTGCCGATTATGCAGACTACGATGACTACGCTGAACAAAGAAAGTTAGTGCAGCGATTACTTAGAATTATTTAACTATTTTCCCTGTTGGAGCCCCTGGGCTTATAACATCCTACTTTTCTAACTAGGGGTGTAACTTAGCAAGTAATAATAATATTGATTTGATCTGGAGACATGTGATAATGGTTATTTTGATATAAATTGAAAGTTCATTAATTTTATGTTTCTTATATGTTGAATTATTACTATTATTAAGTTGTTGCTCAAGATATATTTACATTCACATGAAACAACCTTGCTGAGTAAGTTTCCATCTGATGGACTGATCATGTGGAGAAACAAATACTGATTAAACTGTGCAATTAGTTATTATTATACAGTAAATAATTTATGCATTAATATTGTTCATGTTGTTGAAATATTTTATTTTGATTGTTCATTACTTCTCATGTAGTTTTTGTTTCCTAGTTTAATTTCCTCACAGGACGTTTTTCCTTGTTGGAGCCCATGGGTTTATAGCATCCTGCTTCTCCAACAAGGGTTGAAGCTTAGTTTTAATAATGAAACTAATAATAATAATGATAGGTAATGATTGAAAAGTACATTGTAAAAAGTAATAATGAACCTTTGTTTATTGCAGAACCACCACAACCACAGAAGAACCTGGGTGGCGTGAAAAGCAAGAGGTTTTACAGCGTCTCAACCATACAGAGCTAGTGCCATCTGCCACGAATCGAACTCCAGAGACCATCTGGCTCTTTTACAATAGGATTCCTCGGACAGGTGGACAGACGATCGTTTCTCTCCTGAAGTCTCTCTCAAAAGACCTGGACTATCAGCATCAGGAACATGTATACAGGACCCCTTGGCAGAGGTGGGTTGTGCCTTCCAAAATACAGTAGATAGTTTTTAGGTATAGGTTGGCCAGGCCACCAGCCACCTGTTGAGATACTACCGCTAGAGAGTTGTGGGGTTTTTTGATTGGCCAGACTGTACTACATTAGATCATTCTCTCTGGTTACGGTTCATTTTCCCGTTGCCTTCACACACACACACATACAGAAAAGTCTCGCCTATTCTTTATATATTCTCCTCTGTCCTCATACACCTGACAACTGAGATTACCAAACAATTCTCCTTCACCCAAAGGGTTAACTACTGTACTGTAATTGTTCAGGGGCTACTTAGAGACTCTTTAGCTATGGTAAGCAGCTCTTCTAGGAGAAGGACACTCCAAATTCAAACCATTGCACTCTAGTCTTGGGTAGTGCCTTAACCTCTGTACCATGGTCTTCCACTGTCTTGGGTTGGAGTCCCTTTGCTTGAGGGTACACTCGGGTACACTATTCTATCTTATTTCTCTTTCTCTTGTTTTGTTAAAGTTTTTATAGTTTATATAGGAGATATTTATTTTAATGTTGTTACTCTTCTTAAAATATTTTATTTTTCCATGTTTCCTTTTCTCACTGGGTTATTTTCTGCTGGAGCCCTTGGGCTTTTAGCACCCTGCTTTTTCAACTAGAGTTGTAGCTTAGCAAGTAATAATAATAATAATAATAATAATAACTATTATTATTATTATTATAGTTAATGTTGTTTTGCTTATTTTTATATTTATGATTGATCAAAATGTGCTGATATTGAAGAGAAGAAACCCATTAATTTTGATAATACCAATTTTGGTGATTCTCCTTCGCCAGTATAAAATAACTAAAGTTAAAACAAAAAATAAATGTACTCCTAACTAGTAATGCAACCAAAATCCTTGGTAATGAAAGGCAGTCATCTATGAATTGTTGTATGCACGAGTTAAAAGTCATAAAAAAATTTGTATCTAAAATCTAAGTTTATAAATATCAAACTAATGGCTTCTCCAAGTCATGAAGTAATTTTATAAAAAGACTTCTGAAAGTGGGAGTTCAATATATAAATGTTACTTTAGTTAAAAGTTTTCTGTTCTTTTTATTAATATGGGAAAAAATAAGGTGTATGTCTAATAATATGGAATATAATTATCTTTGTAATTTTCTCAGACTCATGAGTGACGAAGAACAGAAGAATCTGGCTACTTGGTTTGAATATAATTTCTGGCCAAAGAGTTACGACAGATTTTCTCTCTACATCAATTTTACTCAGCATAGGAGGTAAGTTTGATTTATCTGTTTCTTGTTTGTTTATAGACGTTATTATAACCTAGCTTGATCATTGCAATGGGCCCAAAACGTGTGTCCATGTAGATCAATAACTTTTGAAGAATAAATACACCAAGTTAAAAAATTAAACACAATAAACTTGTATACTGTAGAAAAAATGGGAGAAACTTGAACTACTATGACATTGTTGATTAATATAAGTAGGGAATATGGACAAATTTGAAGACAGTAGTCACAAATTTAAATACAGTAGTCACAAATTTAAATACAGTAGTCATCTAAAACTGACTGCTTATTCATCTTCACATTTTTTTCTTTTTAATGTGAAAGTTTCAATTATAGAGTACGTCATGATAAACATTTCCTGAAAATTTATGCTAATTTCCTTTAAATCTTACTATGATTCTACATTTAACATTACAGTACAGCTTTTAGGAAACTATAGTCCATTTCTTTTAGCGAGGCAGATTTGCACCGACTCGCAACGGTGCCCTTTTAGCTCGGAAAAGTTTCCCGATCGCTGATTGGTTAGAATAATCTTGCCCAACCAATCAGCGATCAGGAAACTTTTTCGAGCTAAAAGGGCACCCCTGCGAGTCGGTGCAAATATGCCTCGCTAAAAGAAATGGACTATAGTTGAGGGAATGGTACATTTTCAGGGCTTTAACTGGTTTGATTCTTTTCAGTACATACGTAACGCTGCGTCCAGCTTACATAACCCTTGTAAGAGACCCGGTAGAGAAATTCATCTCATACTTTCGCTTCAAGAGAGTTGACCAGCAGAGGGTCAAGATGGAGATGACATGGAGGGAAAGGGAAAAGCCTGGTGCCAGTAAGAAATAAAACCAGTTTTGTTATTTATTTGTTAAAAGTATAATTTTCAGTACAGTATAGGGCTTGTTGCTCTAGATTCTGATCGTTTGTGTTTTCTCCGAGTTGTGCTTCCTTCCCTCTCTGCCTTAGTTTAAAAATTTGCTTTCCATGACATGACAGTAGTTGGTTATTGACTGGCCTTATTGCCATTGTGCCAACTTGGCCAGTCAATGAGGCACTGGCTAGTGCTCTTCAATAACTTTCCCAGCTCCCTCAACTACTACACTGAGTATAGTCAATTTCTTTTAGCGATGCATATTTGCACCGACTCGCGGCGGTGCCCTTTTAGCTCGGAAAAGTTTCTGGATCGCTGATTGGTTGGACAAGATAATTCTAACCAATCAGCGATCAGGAAACTTTTCCGAGCTAAAAGGGCACCGCCGCGAGTCGGTGTAAATACGCATCGCTAAAAGAAATGGACTATAGCCCTATTAACACCATTTAAAGCCGAACTGTTCCCCCTCATCAACACCATAGTTGGGACCATGTGCTACACAAAGCATGCCAGTCAAATAAGAGTATCATGCAGACCATGAGAAAGGCAGAGAGGTCTCAAAGATTGTAGATCATTTGAGAAAACACCTTTAAAAAGATAGAAATTATAACCACAAGTGAGTTTTAATCACGATGCTAAATATATTCTTCATCCAACAACTATTGATGAATATTATCATCTTTGGTAACAGTGGACTGCTATTATATTAGATTATACTCTTCCTCTTACCAGTATTATTACTGATCAAAACTTCACCCAGTATTCATTACAAAATGAGGCTGTCTTTCACATGAGGTAGTTCACACATTTGCTGGGGTTGAACATTTTGAGTTCCAGTTTCCATCCATTGAATGCTATGGTTAGCTAAGATCTTTACCAATGCATATCGTCTAGCCTCATTTGATATCAAAGTTGTTTGATTGGTGGTATTACATCGGTTTTTATCGTTCTTCTAATGCTTCCAATTTGTGTCTTCTGTTTAGGGTGGGCTCATTATTGAGTAATGCATTGAATCCTGAACGAAAAGTAGCATGCCAAATTATACTGTTATTGTTATTTTTCATATTATTAGAACCATAGTATTTTAATCTTGAGTGTTTTATCTGTAATATTACATAACTGATCTTTATACTGGTGCAGAATATTTATTTGTAAATGTTTTATGTATGTCCTACATGTTAGCAGTTGGTTTGGAAATAATTTTTTCTTCAATTAAATTACTGATTTTTATATACCTCATAAGTAGGGTAGCCCAATGAAAATATAAATAACTGCAACTCACACATCAATTCTGTGAGTTATTTTGTCAAAAAAAAAATTATTTCTTTGAAATACTTCCATTATAATTTTCAGTTCACGTTGGTCTAAAGTGTGAAGCAAATTCTAAGTAGAGGTAATTCTTGCCATATGAATTCTATTATCAAATAATCTCAAGTTAAAAGACATGACCGAAGACAGCAATGAGAATCGGTAAAATCATTGAGCATCAGTATCTGGGGACAGTGATTACAGGTACCTGGTAGCAGGACAGAAACCCTAGTAGTTAGTAGCCTACTTTAGGAACACAAATTCAGTACTGTATATTAAATTATTAATTTTTAACCCTTTTACCCCCAAAGGACGTACTGGTACGTTTCACAAAACCCATCCCTTTACCCCCATGGACGTACCGGTACGTCCTTGCAAAAAACTGCTATTTATAATTTTTTTTGCATATTTTTGATAATTTTTTCAGAAACTTCAGGCATTTTCCAAGAGAGTGAGACCAACCTGACCTCTCTATGACGAAAATTAAGGCTGGTAGAGCAATTTAAATAAATTATATTGCAAAATGTGCTTGAAAAAAAAATAACCCTTGGGTGTAAAGGGTTAGGGGTTCCAAATAGCCTGGGGGTAAAAGGGTTAAAGTACAGTACAGTATTCCCAGAATTACCATAATTCCATGACGTGGAATAATTTTTTGAAATCTCAGGAATTTTATTTCAGATTATACTGCATCTCATTTCTTATTTGTAGGTCGTACGTGGTACTGGAAAAAATTAGAGGAGTGCGTACTCAATGACGACCCAGAATGTTCCATGAAAAATGGTACCGAGGATTTTCTGTCTTCCATTCCCTTCATCTGTGGTCAGCATTCATATTGCTTGTAAGTTATTAGGAAACCTGTATATTATATTGAAGCATGTTGTGTATTGATGATAACTTATTTCAAACTTCAGAATTTTGAGAGATGACTTCACTGATGACATTTCTTGAATACAAGCAGACATCACAATGTACCTAGAGAACTATAATCTTTTTTATATTATTACCTATAAGAAGTGTCTAAGGAGTATGGCTGGTGTATCTCGAATAGATAGGGTTAGGAACGAAGTGGTGAGAGTGAAAACGGGTGTAAGAAATGAGTTAGCAGCTAGAGTGGATATGAATGTGTTGAGGTGGTTTGGCCATGTTGAGAGAATGGAAAACGGCTGTCTGCTAAAGAAGGTGATGAATGCAAGAGTTGATGGGAGAAGTACAAGAGGAAGGCCAAGGTTTGGGTGGATGGATGGAGTGAAGGAAGCTCTGGGTGATAGGAGGATAGATGTGAGAGAGGCAAGAGAGCGTGCTAGAAATAGGAATGAATGGCGAGCGATTGTGACGCAGTTCCGGTAGGCCCTGCTGCTTCCTCCGATGCCTTGGATGACCGCGGAGGTAGCAGCAGTAGGGGATTCAGCATAATGAAGCTTCATCTGTTGTGGATAATGTGGGAGGGTGGGATGTGGCACCCTAGCAGTACCAGCTGACTCGGTTGAGTCCCTTGTTAGGCTGGGAGGAACGTAGAAAGTAGAGGTCCCCTTTTTTTGTTTTGTTTCATTTGTTGATGTCGGCTACCCCACAAAATTGGGGGAAGCACCTTGGTATATGTATGTATGTATTATTACCTATAAAAAGATTACTCCTTTTCATACAGGGGATTCAAGTGCAGATACAGTAACTTGATGTAAGGGATCCTTTTTTATACCTAAGGCTTTTCTTCAGTGAAACACCTTGATTATTCCAATGCATGCAATGGAATATTATGTACAGTGCATTGGAGAATAGGTTCAGTCTGACCAAGTACTGTACAGTAATTGGGAATTCCATCTAAAACCTACTTTCAATTTGGTAAGGGTAGAGGAGACTCTTTAGCTATGGTAAGCAGCTCTTCCAGGAGGACACGCTAAACACTATTCTATCTGTTTCCTTTACTTTCCTCACTGGGCTTTTTGTATCTGTTTCCTTATTTCCTTTATTCACTGGGCTATTTTCCCTGTTAGACAATGGGCTTATAGCATCCTGCTTTTCCATCTAGGGTTGTAGCTTATCTACCAATAATAATAATGCTCTCCTCTTTTGGTAAATAGCCATAAATGTCATTTAAACTTAATAGTTTGATATACAAGTGAAATAATGTACAGCACTTAAACACTAAAAGTTAATTAAAACATGATCATTCATCATAATTGGATAGGGGTATAGTACAGCATTGTTTTGAGAGGTTGTTCTTGTGTTGTGATACAATTCTAGGTAGTGTCAGTAGTAGAATAGGAAGAGTACATATTGAAAATTTGCATAACAGAAAACTTAATCATTGTTATCATCTTATGTTATTTAATAATGAAAGAATATTGCCTTGACTTCGTGGTTTTGTGGTTTTACGTTCAAGACACAGGGAGGCAGGTGTCGGGAGAAATTACCACGACTTGGATAGCGTAGCCATGGATAATATACCAGTGTGCGTGTCGGTGGCAAGGCCACATTTTTGTGTTTACCAGGAAGACAGGAAGAAGCGTAAGGACGGCCTTAAAAATAGGGGTAAAAAATTTCTGTTGGCTGGGAGACTCACTGTATTGTGAAGCAGGTGTTGGGGGGTAGCAAAATTATGGATAAAGTTAACCCTTTTACCCCCAAAGGACGTACTGGTACGTTGCACAAAAGTCATCCCTTTACCCCCATGGACGTACCGGTACGTCCTTGCAAAAAAATGCTATAAAAATTTTTTTTTTATATTTTTTATAATTTTTTGAAAAAATTCAGGCATTTTCCTAGAGAATGAGACCAACCTGACCTCTCTATGACAAAAATTAAGGCTGTTAGAGCAATTTTAAAAAAATATACTGCAAAATGTGCTGGGGAAAAAATAACCCCTTGGAGGTTAAGATTGCTGAAGTACTGTTAAATACAGATAACCATTAGTAAAGAGAACAAAAACTATGATGCATATATTCGGCCTGAACTAATCTACAAAACAGACAAAACACTTGCCAAAGAAGTGGAGGGGATTTCAACCAGTTTATAACAACAAGTGCCAAGGTTTAAGGGTGGAAGGCATTGTAAACATCACATTACAAATAGAAATGTATTTAGAGGCTGGAAAAGATTGGTATTTCACACAAAAGATGCCAAGATTTTTTGCCTTGTGACCATTGATGGGAAAGGGAGAGATCAGTTAGTAGATATGGAAGTGGTAGGATGAAGACCAGTAGGGAAGTTCAGGGGATTATACAGAATTAGTTGGCTATAGCTTGAATAAACCGGGCTACTTTGTCACATCTCTAGACTAAAAGTTTTTGCTCAAAGTATTTGTTCTTAAATGCAATTTGAAAATTGGAGCAAGGTGAAGTTAATATGGGAAAACTAGACGAAAAAAAGTTATATGAATGGACTAGTTTTTGTGAAATCTATATGGGCCATTGGGTCATTTTTGTTTTGCATACTTATGTCATAAGTACTTTGTTCTCATTCTCTTTTCCAATAACGTCCAAATATTTAAAATCCATTAATATCTACTATTTTCTTTCAGAAAACATGGAGAACCTTATGCGCTACAGAAAGCTAAATTTCATGCAGAATATGAATACTCGGTAATTGGAATAGCTGAAGATTGGAATACTACACTTGGTGTTTTAGAACAGTATCTTCCCACTTTCTTCAATGGAGCAAGACAACGTTATTTTAGTTCAGGTAAAGTACATTGCACCATGTTTATATCAGTGCATTTTTTCTTGTGTAAAGATAAACAGTTTTCAGAGTAAATTTTGTGACTAGCCAATGTAGTACCAGAGAATCAACAACCAGCATATAGCGTTAGCTAGTTTCCCTGTTGGAGCCCTCGGGCTTATAGCATTCTGCTTTTCCAACTAGGGTTGTAGCTTAGCAAGTAATAATGATATGTTTACATCACTTATTCTGAGCACACTAAGTGTGGGGAGAAAGAAAGGCAATTGATTAAATACAAAGTATTAAAATAAGTTACATTTTCAAAATGGGATTTAATTAAATGAATCTTCCCCAGTATTCAGTTGATGAATACCACATTTAGAAGGATAGGAGTAACACCAAGGATGGTTAAAAAGAATCCACCTGAAAGTGGTAAGGAATTTTAAAATACGAAATAAATTCCGTAAATGCTGTTAACCTGGAATGTAGCTTTCAGTAGCTGAGTGAATGTAGACAGATTGAGATTTCTCTGCTTTTGTAGCATGAGAAGTACCATATTTGAAATTAGCAACAGTCCGTCAAGCTAAGGAGCATGGGTAAAATCTCTTCCGTGCTTGAGCTTGGAATGGCTCCATGCTGACTGGTTTTACCCAGCTATCAGATTAAGTCCTGCTGGCAAGGTCTTTTGAAACTGTATCCCAAGAGAGGGAAAGATAGAAAGGAAAAAACAGGCCAGTCTTTCTTTACTTTCATCCCAGTCTTATTCATAACTTCAGCTCTTGATCCACTGGTCCCGTGAGAGGAGCCGAGGCAGTTATACCACATGCAGCTACAACACGCCCTAAGGAGAACGTATCCAGGGACCTGTAGGTCACATCCCGATGGTAGTGAGTAGTTGAACGTCATCTGACACTTCCACACATCTGCCTGAAGAACCTGCATCTCGGATAAATTCTTCCTAAAAGCTAATGAGGAACAAATACGTTTCGCGTCTAGCTTTTACATGCATCCCTTCCGTGGAAGAAGCGAGCGTCCAAAAAATAGCCTCTCTCAGCCAGAATGAGATCATGTTCTTGGATATCTTCTTTGATGTTCCTGTGCTCATGAAGAGGTGTTGCAGGCGTCTAACATTCTGTCTGTTTGAGATAGTACTTCAGTGCTCTTACAGAACACAGTAACAGCTGGTCAGAATCATCAGTCACATCCCTAAGGCTCATAATCTGAAATTATAGAAATCTGGAATTAGGCAATTACATGTTTTGAGTTTTAACTATGAAGTCAGGGACGAAGGAGAGCAAGAGCTATCTCTACCCCCCTTGAATGGGTGATGTTGAATGAGAAACCATGAAGTTCACTTCCTAGTTTAGATGAAAATAAAGCAAGCAGAAAAACCATTTACAGGGTACAGTCCCTATTTGAGGCTCACCTCAACAATTCGTAGGGTGCCCACTTTAGGTAATGTAAAACCTTAACAACTCGCATCAACTGGAGGGCAGGTCTACTCAAAACTCCGTATGAGGATTGAAATTTCCTCCTCTGAAGAAATGTCTACTCCCTTTAGTCTAAAGACTTTGTTCAAGGCCAAGCAATAACCTTTTACCACTGAAATGCAGCAGAGTTTCTCCTTGCAAAGGTAGAACAAAAAATCAGCGATTACTGTATTAAAATAAGAGTTCTGAGAGGAGAGACATCCCTCTCACAACATCAACCACAGAAGACAGCCCACTTGGCCAGCTAAACTGCTACTAAGGTATCCAGATATCTGGTGCACAATCTTTCAAGAAAAGCTTTTCTCTGAGAGATGCTGGATAACCTCCATGCGGGAAGTTGAAGGCATTCCGTTGCAATGTGGAAGATCCTGGTTTGTGGCTGACTTAGCAGGTCGGAGAGAGCGTGCAATTCTCTTGGGGTCTCTATTAGGAGGAGTAGAAGGTCCAGGCATCCACTCCATGTGCGGTTATTTTGGTGTTACGAGTCATCATTAGATTTGGTGTTACTCAAACTCGATTTAGCACTTCTTAATAGGAAAAACGACAGAAAAGCTCACGCATTGAGGCTGTTGCATGGATGCTGGAACATGTTTTCGAACACTGCTTTTGGGTCTGGAATTGGAGTGCAATAAATCGGTAGCTTGTTATTAAGAGGTCGCAAACAGATCCACTGTTGGTAAACCCCACAAAGTCAGGATCTCTGTCACTCACTACCTGAGGACATGAGACCATTCTGACTCAACTATCCGGGTCTAACCACTCAATTTGTCCGCTACTACGTTCCCTTTGTCTGGAGTGAAATAAACTGTGTAATCGTGTTGAGCTGCCCAATCAAGAGTCCTTACTGCTAGTGGTCACAGTTGTAGAGACATACAGTAGTACCTCCTTGCTTGTTTATATAGGACACCACGGTGGTCTTATCATTCATCAAGACCACCAAGTGTCCTGTCAGAAGAGGGAAAAATTCCTGGATGGCTAATGTAACAGCTTTAATCTCTACGACGTTAATGTGCTCGTGGTGATCTTGATCTGTCCAGGTACCCGACACTACGTGCTGACCGAGATGCGCTGTCTATCCTTCACTAGATGTGTCCGTAAAGAGGAGAAATTCCGGTGGCAGTATCGAGAAAGGTATCCTTTCAAGAAGTTTGTTTCTTCCAGCCACCATTGAAGATCTTTTTTAGACTCCTCTGCTATCCATGCTGAATAGAGTAGATCTGCTTCCGGAAACCAACCATTCTAACAATGTTAAGTGCTCCAAACATTTCTGCCACTAGCATGCTGGAAGAAGGGACTGCCGCACGAAGGGGAGAGATACCTTTTGCATATGTAAAATCCTTTCCTGGGACGGGAATAGTTTCCTTTGTACTCTGTCTATAATGTATCCATCCCCAGATATATTAGTTTTAGATTGGGGTTAGGACACTTCTCTCTATCACGACCCCCAGGTCTTGAGAAAATGAGACAATTCATTGTAGGAGGTTGTCCTCTGATTCCGCTAGGATTAGCCAGTTGTCTAGATGGTGGAAGAGGCGAATTCCGTTGGCATGCACTCACCAAGATACTAGCTCGAAGATCCTTGTGAAAACTAAGGGTGCCATTAACAGGCTGAAGCAAAGGACTTTGGATTGTAACACCTTTCCGGCTATTACCACTCACAGGTACTTCCTGGAAGAGGGGTGGATAGAGATTTGGAAGTACGTGCCTTCAAATCCAGGGTGCCCATGAAGTCCTGAGGCCTGATTGCTTGTCTGACCGGGGCTGTGGTCTCCATCCTTAATGGTGTTTGCCGGATGAACTCATTCAGAGTCGATAGGTTGATGACTGGTGTCTAGTCTCCAGACACCTTTCTTACAAAAAAAGTCGACTGAAGAAGACGAGGTAGCTGTCGTACACCTCCTGAAGTAAGCCCTTCTCAACCTGGCCTGAACTTTCACTTGCAGGGCAAGATCTTCTGCTGAACCCTGGCGATAGGATGACGATGTCGCTGGAGGTGGAATCAGAGGGGGGGAAGAGCTGATGAACGGAAGGTGACCAGATCAAAGTACCTCCACTATCCATCTCTCTCGACTGTAAAACCACCACCTCCAGTAGGGGAGTAGGCAGTGAGGTGGGGGGAACGCCCTTCACAATGAAGAAGTTTACCTCTGCCTTTCCCCCTGCGACCCTGGCTCTGGTGCGAGGAGAAAGACTGCTGACGAATTCTTTAGGATGGATTATTGAGGGCCAGTCTGGCCTCGCCAAGCTGGATTTTGGGGTTGGGACGATTGAGCAGCTGTTTTACTCTGACCAGATGCGGAAGGTTGAGGCTATTGAAAGGACACTGCAAGCTGCAGAATAGAGTCCTAAGTCTTCTCCATTTTTCCGCTGTTGCATCTACTTCTGTTGGCTGAAAGAAAGAGGGCTTCTTCAAAGACGAGTTTCACAAAGTAAGTTCTTATCTGCGACCGATCTGCTTGTGGAATCTTAAAGTTATGGCCTCACGATGCTCAAGTACCCAATTTGCCCACCTCATGATGCTCAAGTACCCAATTTGCCCACTCAACTGCTCTAGCTCCCGTCAAGACAATGTCCTTGAAGGCTTTCTTCTTGCTTGGGTTGGTAACATCCACCATTTTGGCTAGATAGCAAACTGTACCTGACCAGTGGTTGATCCAAGAGGCTACTTGCATGGTAGCTATGTCAGTAACTTCCATACCAGTTGCCTTCTGCTGCTGAGAAGGAAACTTGGAACCTCTTCAAAATGTTTTGCCAAGCAACCTGGGGTCAAATTTACAAATACGGGTTGTGGTGGAAGAGGGGAAGGTAGAGCTTCCTACTTTTGATAGTATTTTCTCGACCTCATAAAGGCTGCAGGAATCAAGCGGAAGGATCTCCACGCCCTCAGCGAGTTCTTACTTTCGTAGACCTGAGACCTCACCTTATCTAAGGCTTCCTTGGCTAAGGCTAACCAAGGGAGTTCAAGTCTGGGTCTTGCACTGCTAGGAGCTTGACAGGAAGGTTGATGGCTGCCTTCCTGCCCTTCGGGGAGAGAGAGCCAGCTTCTTCTGAGCCATTGACCTTTCTGATACAACGTAGCACCTCAAGGATCGTTGAATTCATCTCCCTTCCTTATCTTTTGGTTCCGACACCGCTGCTTGAGGAAGCTCCCCTTCAGAATCCTCATACTCAAACTCTGCATCTTCTTCCTCCAGGATCGTCCTTGCCTGACCCTGAGAGAGGTCATCCTTCCTGGGCAGATGGGAAGAGGAGGGGCTAGCTGTCCCCTCTTCACCCAGTCTAGGATCTTCATAACTTGAAGCTGTCGAGACAGCCTTAAAGCCAGTGGGCGGGAAAGTTTGGGATGGTCTCCTAGTCTTTGCTTTCTTGCCTGTGAGCACTAGCTGCAAAGGGGGAAAAGATTGCTATAGTTGAAGTTCTCCAGTCTTTTGCGGTGACACGCCTTAAAGAGGATGACATGGTTAAATGTTTGTCTCTGTTTCTTGGGAGGAGAGGGATGCCCTGCTGTGAACTAAATTGGGGACAAGCAATAGTTGTCCACTAAAGAAATCTCTCTAGGCATTGGTATCACCTTGGGGGGGGGGGTTTGTAACCGGAGCCCCTATCACTATTATGCCTTCTGGAATCAAAATTAATGGGTACTGTGTCTGACAATGAAAGGGGGAAATTGGATTCGCCCGCTTAGACGATCCCAATCTTGCCTGGGAGTGCTGCTGTAGAGATCCTCTCTCGGGAGGTGTGGGCTCCTGAGATGAGCGCTTTCCTGAGGTGTGTCTCGCACGAACTGAAGACCGGTCCATACTGGTGAGCTTGGGCTGATCAGCTGTAGGATACGTAATGTGGCCCGAAGAAGAGCGCTTCATGTGCCTGGGGCATGATTTTTAAGACGTGTCAGATGAAGTTGGATTAGAAGGAGACCTTGTGCTCCAAATTGTTTTTTTAGAAGAGCCCCTGTGGTGATCTGGGGATGAGTGCCTGCAACAATCAGGTGAAGAGCGCTACGAAGTCTTTGTTGAAGTTCGATCGCAGTTCTCATACCTAGCACGAACAGAAGACCTATGAAAAGTGCGCTCTGTGGATGAACGCTTAGTGTGGTCGGACAGGAACAATTTTCATCCTCCAAAGAGGAATGGTCCAAAGACTGTTTTGCTGCCCCGTGCAAGGGAGACAAGCACTTGCGATCTGGCAAACACCTTGAAAAGCCTTGCTTCGTAAACAAGGTATGGCGAGGCAAAGCACACCGGGATGACACTCATCAGGAGAGGCAAGACACATCCTGGAGAAGAGCTGGCAGGATATCATCTGGAAGGTGAAGCTCGGCGAGAAGAATAGGACTGATACGAAGTCCGATGAGGAGACATATTTCAAGTACGTCCAGCTGATATGTGTTCAATATGGGCACAACAAGTAGAGCTTCCTGGAGAAGTGCGCCTGGAAGTTGCTCATGATAATTAAGCTCTTCATTGACCAGGAACAAGGTCAAAGCATGCAAAGATGAAGCATGGACATCAGGGGAACCCGAAGGAGAAGCTTGCCTAGAAATATGTCTGGAGCTGCGAGAAGGGTCGACGATGAGAAGGACATTGAGGGGAGGCGCTCATGAAGGAGGCTTACCGTCTTGAAGAATGTGCAGGCAAGGGTCTAGAAACTGCAATCCTAGAAGTCTATCATCTGAGTGGAGAGTCATCCTTGGAAGGAGAAAGAGACTGCCTATGAAGGACAGGTCTACGATCCTCCTCCGTAGAGGAAAGATGAGGCTGAAGTTGCACAACAACCAGAAGAGCTAGGGTGCTGAACAGGAGGGGATCTGGAAAAGTGAGGGTTGATCTGCTCGCAACACCAAACTTCAGCAGGGCGAAAATGAAACTCCGGTGAAGTAGGTTCACCTCAATCCTCCGCAGGAGACGGAGTGATGGCCAGGTACTCCTGACACCAAAGGGGCGATGACCTCGATGACCTATAGCAAGTGTTTCAAAGCAAGGACTAGCTGCAGTCTTTCCTTGGATACCCAAGAAAGGCCACAGCAAACAAAGAGCATCATGCCTTTGAAAAGGCGGCAGCTCCCACTGAGGCCCCACCATTTTGCTTGGGTAAACGTTAGGATCTCCTTGCCCCTTGGCTTGTCCTAAAGTTGAAGGGCCACCACTCTTACTCGATTGACCCCCAGAGGAAGACAAAGAAGAGTTGGAAGGAAGAGTAATGGGGGCGGAAGAAGCCACTCGGGCCTTCTTCGACTTCGAGGATGATCCAGAAAGTGAAGAATTGCTCTTGGGCGGCTTCTTTCTCCTTCTGTCATACTTCTCCCAATGCTCTCGGCATGAAGGGCATAACCGATCAGGATTCATCTCAGGAACACTCATAAAAGGGCCACAGGTCTTCATCGTCATTCCGGATATTTCTGGATAACAGGAGGCAGCTTCAAACCAAACAGGCTGAAAAGAAAAAGAAATTGTTAGAAAATCCCACCAAAAGTTCCAGCCAGCGAGAACGTGTGCTCTCACTAACGGCTGAAATTTAAGTGGTTTATCAGTGAGCCAGCAATGGGAGGTTGCTTTTCCTTGTCGACAGGTAGTTTACACGTCGTTATAGTCGTTATAGTTTTAACTGCAGTGTTCCAGCTTTGCTGTTATCTATTCTCCTACATAAAGGATGATGTTTTGTATTTGTGTATAAACAAACTCTTAACTTTTTATATTGGTCTTGTCATGAAACTGTGCTTCAGAAAATGTAGCAATATTGAGGAAGAGTCATTGACCGTCTTGTTACAAAACTGTCTTTCAAAGAAAAGCAAATGAATATTTGGAAAGATTAATTGATGTAACAAAGGTTCATACAGTATTTATGTTCAGATAAAAAATTCTAATGGTTTTTCAAGAATTACTAAACAAAAATTCTAACAAAGCTATTTTTTTTTCAGAATTTGAAAAGGAAAGGATGGTAAACAAGAATCCAAAAAAATACAAAGAAGTCAGTGAAGAAGTGAGGAAAGCCTTGAAGAATCGAATGGCTTTAGAGTATGAGCTGTACGAGTTCCTCAAGCAACGCCTTCATATGCAGTACCTCGCAGTAGCTGACATTCTCATGAAGCCCACCACTGAAATTCCCTCAAGATCTACAGAAAATGTGGAACTAAGCAACTGGGATAGGCTTGACATAGAATTAGGGCGTGGTAAAAAGAATTAATATGTTAGTCAATTATTAGAGTAAAACATCCTGTAAGCACAAGTTATAAGTCCAAAATAAATTATTGTACCTACTAAACTTTCACTGTATAAATAACTAAAATAGCATTAGAAAAAAATCATTTCTAAAAGGTATGTTTAGAAAGTCATTTGGTAAGTGAAAAAGGTAATCAATTTTATATCAAAATTTTATCGGAGGATACAAAATTTTCATAAATATACCGACATTTACAAGTACCAAGAATTTTTTCTGATAAAGTATTGAAATGAAAGGTATCATATTGCATATCTGATCTACACCAGGTAAATTATAAGTGCTAAAATTAATGTCCACTTAAACATAGTTCACAGTAGATTGTATCATTATTCATTCATTGGTCATTTATCTCCATCAAAAGTTAATAATTAGCGGGAGACACCAATGCATGAATTTGCTAAGTTTCATTAAAATCTGGTCTATAGATATCGGTTTAACATACAGACATAGATGACACTGCGGCCTTTAAAGTTGGGTTTGCAAAGGTAAATTAATACACAACCCATAAATATCATAGATCTACAAATGCAATAAAAATCACTCATGTACATCAACCCACATGAAACTATCTTACAATGTATTTAACATATACCATCACAATAGGTAAATATGAAAATTCTTCTTTAAAGTAATTTGTATTTTTGTTTGCTATACAAACCAGAGTCCTGTAATTGGAATGACTTGAGCAAAGCTGGAACTGCTGTTTAAACTTTTAACGAGGTAGTAGGAGTAGCGGGTGGGCGTAAGGTTGGCCTTGCTCACTAGACATGTAATCTTTATTTTAAAGGTCAAAGGTGTCCGGTTTCAGTTCCAGGTTCATCAGAATAGATGGTCACCAGAACGTCACCCGGGCAAGCCCAACCCACCCCTATGGTGCCCAACCACAACAGTGGTCTCCCCAGTAAACCGCTTAAACTTGCGGTCCCAGGATGGGATCGATCTGCTGACATGCAAATGCTAGGCAAATACGTTACCACTGTACTAGCCAGGGCAACTAAGGCGGGCAGATTAACCTAAAGGGCTGTAAAGTTATGAAAAATACTAATTTTAAAAGGTTTGATTTGTTCCAACACAAATACAAACCATCATCCTTTAATACGAAAATCATCCTTAGGAGGGAGGAAGTCCCTTAATCAAACCGAGTGGTTTACTAAACCAGGAAATGACAATGGTATTTGGTCCTGTGGAGGAGTGAAAGTGATGACTTATGTCAACCTTATTAGTACCTGAGCATAAAGATGCTGCAGGTGTTAAGCTAGGTTCCAACCAGAAGAACTTATATCCAAAAGGATATGATGTCTGAATTTATGGTCATATTGAAAAATGGGATTGCATACATTACTTCCATCCTCTCCCTTGTCTGGAGGAATGGGGAAGATACTTCAATACAACCTTCCCTGGTCTAGGAGAAAGATACTTCAATACAAAATTTGTCCATAAAGAGAAGTTACTCATTGTGAAGATTACATGCATCTAGCATCTGGTCCAGCATATAACGGAACAACTGCTGCACCCCAAGGACAGGAAGAGAGAAGAGGAGAAAAGCCAGATATTCTTACTTCTCCTCCTAGGCTTACGTCACAACCTCTATCTTGGACAAGAAACTTTTTGATTCAAGAGAGAGCTAGGTTTCACAACACAACTTGTTGAGCAGCTACCACAGGACAAGAATTACTTTATCCAGGAACATAAGGGTAAACCCCCTGGGTAGTGGGCAGCGAAGGTGTCTGTTGTATCAAACTCCTGCCTTTAGGACTAGCGCCACTTACATACTCCGATCCTATATCTTCTGGTAAGCCATGAGACTGTGCTTACCGATTGGACCGACTTCTTCAATCATGGCAAAAAGGATAAACAACTGAGCATTCCTTCATGGAGGGAGACAGGAAAAGTC
This sequence comes from Palaemon carinicauda, assembly GCF_036898095.1. NCBI lineage: Eukaryota > Metazoa > Arthropoda > Malacostraca > Decapoda > Palaemonidae > Palaemon > Palaemon carinicauda. Next base: position 42,691,151 of record NC_090726.1, on the reverse strand, counting down.
GATCTTTGAGAAATTCCAAGAGAGGCAAATCTCATTGAGTAGACACCAGGAGAGGAGTGTAAATGCTTGACAGCAGTAGACAATCCGAAGCTCTGCGATTTGAACTGGCGATGACGACATTTACGGGGGACATGACGAGACCATGACAATACAACTGGGTGATATGTCCTTAGTGCCATTCCAGGATCGGAAGACACTGAAGATAAGGACAAAAGTACCATCCCTCCCATTCACAATCGGCAACAGCAGAGCTATTCTTCTGATGGAGCACCAGTGGTGTCTAAGGTAAATTTACTTCCTTGGGTTTTTGACATCTTTATTAAGCCACACTAGAAAGAGAGAACACCAACAGACATGCCAGCCGACAGGAACAAGTATGCTGGATAATGGTAGATAACAAAAAACTGTCTCGCGATTAGTGATTATCCCTCAACCTCAAGAATCTGCCAGCACATTTATTATATCTCCACATACCTTGGGTAGGGAAAGGGAGTAGTCATGCCCTGGTAGGAGGGGGGTACCTCGAGGTACACTCGGAAACTACAATCTCCCAAAAATTGCCGTACCAGCGGGTTATAGTTAGGAAAGGGGAAGTGGGTGGGAAGTGTTGAATCTACTGTATGTGCACGCGTGCGCATATCTGCTTAAATATATAGACATAATTTTTGACGGCTCGGGTACACTAGTCTGTAAGAAAAAGCAAAAGATTAATACAGCCAAATTAAGTGGCAAAAGAGCAGTGTGTGTGTCCTGAACTACTGGCGAAGTTAAAGTGAAGATTACTCAACCTGGCAAGTGAGCGGGGCCTTAACTCCACCTGCCATCTGCTGTAACTACCTCGTTAAAAGTTTAAACTGCCGTTCCATTTTCACTGAAATCATACCATAATTAAAGGACGAGGATTTGCATTCATGTAAGGACAACTTAAAATTTACCCTTAAACTACAAAATATGGTTTATGCATATATCTACATCCCACATTGAAGTACAGTCTCCACAAAATCTAATTACATTATATCAACCAAGAACAATCACTACAAAACCCAAGTTTATCAAACAAAAACTCTATAAACATTTTGTAATCTTTGTAGGTTGTGTGATAACATTTTGCTTTCTGGTAAAACTTAATAAAAATAGATGGTGCGAACATCACCTATAATATAATTACAACTACAATTAAGTGGGGAAATTTTATCAGACATATTATTTTACCCGCTAGAAGAGGAAAAAGCCTATAACTATCATGTAAAGATAACAAAATAAAAGCCTATATACAAAAATGATAAGTAAATGTTGGAAAACACCAAAATGGCAATGCCCATAAATGAATATTTACATACAGGGACTTTTCAAGTTGAATGTAAAAATACTGTTGCACTGCAATAAAGGCAAATGCTTTCATTCAAGTATTTTTCATACAAACATGGTAATCATAAATTGGCTTACTTCTGTACAACAGAACTCAGTTGCACCAGCTTGTACCGATCGGAAAATGAAGGAAAAACAAACGTGCATACCCATACGTCCATTCCCGCTCCATTTCTTTCATCTTGCTGTCAAGTCTTAAATTTTCCTTCAAACTAAGACTGTGGGGAGCCTCCAAGGTGTCAGTGTTGGCACTTCTAGCCCACTATACCCCCTACAGGTCTTATGCATTCATGCTTTCCTGAGGTCAAGAAATCGGAGAGAAGTGAAACCTAAAAGTATGATTTCTCCTGTTCATTATTTTGCATAAAAATTGCTTCATAAGAAGCTGTTGATCACAATATGCCTTAATAGTTAGTCATTGAGGATGAATTCAGGCAAGAAGACAAAGAAAGAGGGACGGACAAGTACAGTAACTCCCCTCTCCCAGAAGGATGCATAGGCTTATAATAGCTGACATTGTACTACCAATCTTCTTGGTATGCAGTAAAGAAATAAATCATACCTTGCACTTAGGAACAAAGGAAAGTACTGTACAACACTCGCCAGGCACTATGATGTATATGATTATGAGGAGGATGACGATGCAGTAAAATCTCTCCCAACCTTTAGAACATCACTCGCATGGCAATCGGTCCCAATGAGCTTATGTGTAACATAAAAAAGATATCAAGGTAATATCAACTCAAAGAATGCATATTCAATTTGTGTGGTTCAATCTTTGCGTTGAGCTAGATCTCTCTCACAGACAAAATCCAATAAAAATATGTTCTTTATCAGAGGCAAGGACTGGCTACAATCTATTAACATGATGTTAAAGGAAGCTGTAAAGAATTCATGTTTCTACAAATAAGCTCTGACCAACAGAATTGGACATGATTTTCCTCTATAGAGAGCATCAAAATGGGAATTTCTAAAGAAAATGTACCAAACTCAGCTCTCCAATTACTGGGTCACAGCAAAGGGTAGCTATGGAGAATACAGTAACCTTCAAAATACCTTTCTCTCGAAGGCCTTGCACGATAACTTCCACTTGTGACGGTGCAACAGTTCTGGATGGGCATGAAACATATGTTGCTTGAGATGGCACCTTTGCATTTTGAGAACCTTAGGTAGTTGACAATGAAGTCTTAAAGGTTTATGAACCAATTGTGCTCGAGGACACCCAAAATTTCACTGGAACCTGGTACATAGGATGAAATGGAGAAAAATCATAAAGTGTCTACACCATCACACTTCAAGAACATTGTCGGCTACCAACACTATGTCTGGGAGCGAAAAGCAATATATCAACGACATTGTAAACAAGTCCAACAGCAATATCCCCATCCCTTCCATAGAGCTTTGAACACATTGAGCTGCAGTTATCCATTTGGAAGGTGATAAGCAACTCCTGCTCAAATCACATAAATCCTAAGCACAACCCTCAAGATGATTCCTATGCAAAGCTCTTCCCACTCATGAGATGTCTATGGCTAATACAGAAACAACTCCTTGTCCTTTAATTCCTTGTGTAAGCATTGATGATTGTGCTTGTTTCGCCAGACAAGAGGATCATGAATGCTTTGAGGATGAGGTAAATGGCCCACAACTCCATAATTTGAAATGCCTCCTCCATTACTCAGGCAACAATTGACCGTGAAAAGGTCTGTCAGATGAAAAAAGGTTCCTTGCAAGAGACCTCGAAGGAGACAAATCCACAGGCCAAAGGTAGGCAAGGGTATGTCCTTCAAGTAGGGTACAATAGTAGGATAAGTCATAGCACCAACACAGGGGCTACCAAGGACAAAGGCCTCAGACATGTCAATTTGTTGGGTTTGGCCAGTTTTCATCACCATGCTGGCCAGTGCATATTAGTGATGGTGAGAGATGTTTGTCAGATCACTCAGCAAGACAACCTACTATGGGTGGCCCTGACTAGTACAGCTTTGCTGATCATGGCGATACGGAAACCCTTTCACCAGATTAGGGTATCCCCACTCAGAGAGGACAAACCTGTGGTATAAATAGGTAGTAGGCAAAGAGAAGACCAGAGACTGGCATTAAATCATCAGAAGACATGGATACTGTGGCCCAAAGCTGCAAGCTCTGAAAGGAGAACCTTCATAGACAACTCATTTGCAGACATAATACTGTAAGTACCTGAAACAAAGACTGCAATGGGGTGTGGACCAGAAAATATACACCTGGAACAATGACTACAGTGGGAAGTGGCCCACAAAACATCCACAGGTGAGGGTGCAGCTAAAGCAGTCTTGGGCGAATGCTACTAAAGAAGCCTTTTATGAGGGACAGTTAAGGCAATATTGCCCTCGGAAATCTGCTCGGAAGTACGAGACCCAGATTGATGCTTTGGTGAATGCCAGCCATGTGGAATTAAGCTCCTTTTCTTCCCCATTTGCGGAAGTTAGTGTAATTGACGTTTGATGCATGTAAGTAAGCCATTTCATGATTAAACGTCATATGAAGAAAGAGCATTATTATAATAAGTGAACATAATACACTGAAGGAGATGATGTCATAAAATTATTGAGAATCCAATTGGCAAATTTTATACAAGTAAAATACCTTAAAATAAAAACAGAATAAATTCAGTTCGAGTATACATCATCCAAGTAAAATTAAAAATCTTAAGAGTAACATGAATATAAACCACTTAAAAGTTTTATATAAAAAATATTTCTCTAAAAATATTGCAGTTTGACTTAAGAATGCATCGTTTACATTATCCCAGTTTTTGTATAATCATTTATTTCAGATACTCCAATCCCAAATACATAACATTGTTTGTCTACTTACTTTTAGCAGTTTTCTTCGCTAATTCAGTGTCAATATATCATATGCTTTTACTTGGAGATTTAGATGATCAATATCTCCTTTGCTCAGTAATTTAATTGAGCAAGGCTTCATTTTTTTTTGGTTGTGAATACCCCTCAGATTTCCCAGTACTATCAAACCTTGTTGGTTTCTCATAGCCAAAGATAGTCTCAAAGATAAGGAACTATAAGCAAGGGAATGATGCTAACACATAAAAATCACAAATTATTAGTAATTTGTATTTTTCCTAACATACTTACCGCGAACCACTTTCTTAGGAGTTACCTGGAACCTCCTCTCAACCGACCAGAGTTTTGTGTAGTTTACCCTACTCCCGTTTTCTGTAATGGTAGGCCTAGCGGAAGGATACGTGCCCTAAGGGCAATCCCGAGGTAGGCCACATGTAAGCTTGGGTCCCGACCTTCAGTAAGTTCTATGGTCGCGTCGTGATATCATCTCGACGCTCCTCTTATCTCAGTGCAACCCTTGTGTCCCCAACTCGTGTACCGTGTTATTGTCAGGTACGTGAACAATTTGTCATTAATAAGAGCCACTGATTAAAGGGTGGAAGTGATCACAATCAGTCAAAAAAAATCTGGAGTATGGAATCTAAACGTCATTATCTTTGAGTAGACAGACTCTACTTCAAGGAAATAATTAATTTGGTTGGATCTATCCTCTTCAAAGGACACCAATGTTGCTCGTGTCTTATTTTGGACATGGCTTGGAGGTTTGAGTAAATTCTGTCACTCGGTTATTCCTATACTATTGCTACATCCCTGTGTTGCCAAGAAGGATGACACTTTTCATGAACTTGCTACTTGAGAGGTTTCACGCTTCCACAATAACTGGGGAGACTTGTTTTCTTACTTGCAGTTGGCTGGCATGTTTATGAAACTAACTTTAACCTGTACTGCCACCAGACCAATCTGGGATAGTAGGTCCCAATGTGATTGCTTAAGCATGAATCAGGCTTCTCTCTCCTTCCACCCGGAGACTTTTTCCAAAGAAGACAGGATATTACTGACAGTCTCCCCCCCATTTCTACAAGTAACTGTACCAACCGTGTGTCACACGATCGTACATAAATTATTTTGTATATATTATGCTTGTATCTGCGCTCTTCCCTCGCACTAAAAAGAACCAGAACAAACATGTCTGCGTTTTTCTTCTCTAACATTATCTGTTTCTCGAACATGAAAATTCCTGTTGCCTTGAGGTTTTGTATATAAAGGAGAGTGTTCTTTAATAAAGTTACTCAGTTGATTACATCCCGCCTTTGAGTCATAACCTTCTCTCGGCCGTCACATAACCATGGAAACTGAATCCATAAATCACTTCATTACCCTTTCCAGGAATGGTAGTATTGCACATTTAGTGATCATATACTTTCAACCTTTTATTTCTTATGGAAACCCTCGTGGATTCTTAGGACAGATACACAGAAATGTCTGTTTTTTCTATTTCTTGTGGAACCAAACTAAATTTAATTGAACTTAAGCTAAAAGAGCTAAGCACTGAAATACTTTCGGAGATTTACCAATTTGAAGTGAATCAGAATATCTACATATAATGTGATAAAACTGAAGTTCTACTATAAGTAATCAAAATTCATAGTAAAGCCAATCGTCTTTAGAAAAGCAACCTTAGGCTATCAATATGATGACCATGTCCGAGTGCCTCACTTAGTGATCTGACATTCAGTGAGGTTGCTTTACTCTTTTAGATTTAAAAGAAAAGTCAATTAAAATTGGAACACATGTTGAATGCTACTAATCAACAAGCAAATTACTTTTATACTATATTTGGGAATGAAGTTGTACGGGGAATTATAAAAATCGATGAATAGGGCTAATTTAAATTATGTTTGTGTATGAAAAAACCCGTTTAGTTTTATGAAAACCCTGATTTCCGTACTGAACTATTTTGGTCTTCATAAATTTTAATGCTAATTCAATAGAATTATAATTTCTATTCTTAAGAAGCCTAAAATTGTCTAAAATTAAGAAAAATTACCTGCAACTCTAGAAAAAGTAATAATTACTTTCGAGATTCGAACTAAACCTTCAATTCTGCGACTGAGAAATCTGCGCCTCGATATCCATTCCTTGTAAGTCCTCTTGAAGTAGCTGATGCAACTGTTGAGATTGTGATGGCTGCTGTATTTGTGAATTCTGCAGCATCTGTAACGGTTGCGATTGCATTTGTAACGATTGCGACTGGGGCTGCTGATGAAGATGCTGAGAATGAGATGACGTTAGTAAATCTTGGGACTGTTGCTGCAACAGGTCTTGGGATTGCAATTGCTGATGACGTTGCTGAGACGATGGTTGCTGTTGATGTAATTGATGAGACTGGTACGGCTGATGTAACTGGTGTGATAACTGGTGAGGGGACTGCTGATGTAAAGAATGAGACTGATGCGATGACTGTTGCATCGTCTCGCTCAGTCTTTGCGTCCAGCGGTCGTTAGGAATGCTTTCGAGATACTGCGAGACTATTTCCGGTTCTTCCTCCGTCTCTATGTTGTCGCCGGTGCTTTCCTCTGATAACATTGAAGGCTTTGGCTCTTCCTGCACATAAGGTTCAGAGGTAGGGGGCTCATATGGAGAGGAGGTTATTGTGAAATGTTGCTGGTGATAGTCAGGTGGGGGTTCTGCGTATTCGAGAGGTTCTTCGGAAATTTCTTCATGCTCGTAATCTGATAATTTCTCCGGTGGTTTCGTTCTGTAATCCTCTGCGTAATACTCATTTTGCTGAGTCAGATTATGGCTCTGCTCCTGATAAGTTGTCTCCTCCTCAGGAGGCTGATATGGTGGTGGATGAAACTGTGATTGGTATGGTGGAGGTTGGTAAGGAGGAGGGCTCTGTTCACGGTAAGTGATTGGCTGGAAGTCCGGCTTAGGTTCTGACTCTGGGGGATTTTTCGGAGACTCTTGCCGAGGAGACTTTTCGTCATCTTGATCATAGGTTATTTGTACTTCCATTGGCTGAACTGAAGGAGGGCTTGGAGGAGTTGGATCTCGAACTTTTGCTGGTGACTCGGAAGCTAAATCTACAGGGCATACGCTACTTGGAGGCGATATAGTTTCAAACTGTTCTTCAGTCGCTGGTTCTGAAGCCGCTTCTGCAACAGCCGGTGTTGAAGTGCTGGACACGTCATCATCAAGCGGAACCACTTCTGGGGAGTCAGGTGGTTTTGTGTTAGATAATGGTGTTTTGGGTTTTGGAGGAGGCGGTAGGGATGGCGGTGTGGCGTTAGCTTCATTCACGTAGTTCTTCAGCTCTAAGAGCTTGGCCAGATAGTCGGCTAATTGTCCGAAGTGATCTTTTGGAACACACATCCGAATAGCAGTCTGAAAAGAAATTAAACTTTACAGTTCTGGTCAAGAAAGGACATCATGGAAAATTTAATAGACAAAATTAGTTTCAAATAAGATTTCACTAATAGTGAGCACACTTTAAATACCGTACTTTGATCAGTACTAAGTAAACTGAACACAGCAAGTCCTCTAGATAAGAATTTACAACTAATGAACTATCAAAGATAAGAAACTGTGTGTAATAAATAAAATTTGCTTTGAGGGTGAGTGTGAAAAAGAATAAAAAATAAATTAACTTCTCTTAGAAGTCTTTTATCATGTACAAATAGCTGTATGAATTCTTGATACATATTTAGGTAACCTCACTAGTGTTAGCAATATCAGCTGGCAGAAGACAATGAGAGGAGGTTGGGGGTCTATGAGCTGCATGCGTAGGTTAATTATGTTGGACTTGGGAGCCTTTTAACTTAAAAAAAACAATCTTGAAACGCATCTTACTTCTATGCAGGGGACTTATTGTATCTGTACTTCAAATTTTCTTACGCTATAGAAATTATTACACAAAATACTACTCACAAAATTGCTGTTTTATCGAATTAGAGATCAGCTGAGACCGCCTTACTATCGAGCATAGATTTAAACAAATTATAAATTTATTTTGGGTGAGATGTTTGACATTTTTTAAGGAAACAATGTTTGTATGGTATTGTATAGCACTTGAGAGAGAGAGAGAGAGAGAGAGAGAGAGAGAGAGAGAGAGAGAGAGATTCATATGGGGAAAATTTGTTTTGTATTGGCATTTTGGACATGTACGGCCATTTTCTTAAAACTAATCAATCACGGATAACGAAAGCCGACCGTATTACAGTATTTTTGGCCAGGGGTCAAAGCCAAAAGGACCTGACCACCCTATTGCACTATACCATATCCTAGTATATGCATCAATCTACAAAATATATCAACAATGAAAATTCGATGGTAAGGAACAGACTTTGCTTTTGAATACATTTACCATATGATATACCAAGTGCTTAAATATACACCTGATTTTCATAAATTTGACTTACATGAGGATCTACAAAACATAACTTCTATGTGTACATGAACATACCTTCAGTTTGTCCCAGTAAGTATAACGATCTTGGAATATATCGGAGAAAATGACACTGTCGGGGGAATCCTTGTAATACCGCACGCTTTTATACTGCAACAGACAAGGTAATCAATAAATATAAAAATAACTAAGAGAAACATTTTGCAAAAAGTTAAAAATTAAGCATAACAGAATTCATTTGATTGCCTGCCACCTTACTAACAATGATAGCTGCAAGAATATTACCTATTGATAAGTATGTATTGTACAAACTAAAAATATTTCTATTAAAAAAATATGTAAAAATACAGAAACACATAATGAATTTTAATAGTAATTTGCATTTTACCAAGCAATACAAACCCAAGTCCTTTAAAATAGGGATAAGACTTATGCCGCACTGGCACTGCCATTAAATTGTTAACAAATTAGTTGGTTAATGACGGACAGCATGAGGGGGAAGCCCCAGAATGCAGTATACTTTTGTCCTTAGGCCTTGGACTGAGAGGAGCGGTTAAGGAGAAGAATTTTATTCCAAAGACTCAAATTTGTATAGCTAAGAAAAATACAAATTTGTTCTTACGCGTACACAAACCTTTCGTCCTTTAAACTAGGGAGAGACTCTGATGGGAGGAAGTCCCCTAGAATCAAACTGGAAGGTTCTTTCCTTCCTGATTCCAAATAGGAACAGGGAAGATAACTTCCGCAACCTCTTAACAGTTAATCATAAAGATCTGGAAGCTCTTAGGTCCCTGGTCAGTAGTAGCTTAAAAGAAAGCTAGTACTTGGACACAGAAAATCTATATCCCTAACAGGGAATGACCTCAGTACAGTAGAATCAAACCAGGCACATCAGGAAAAATATTTGGCTTCTGCCAAGAGATTTAAGATAGAGGTGAGCCCCAGTAATTCTACCTTTCCTCAAGATTTATGCCAACCACATCATCTAAGACAGCATGCATATCAAGCCCCATGAGGGAGCTGGGAGAACTGGACAACTACGGAATAGCCACCTCAGGACCCAAGGAAAAGAGGTCCAAGGGTCTGTGGGATATGTTTATAAGGTGTAGATAAGCAAAGACAGACACTTTCATACCCACCATCAGCTCCAAGTGCAACAACACGTAAACTTGAAGGGTAATGACAAGGATAGCCTTGTGAATTCTTACTTGAGATGGCAGAAGGACGTACTGACCAAATTAGCATCTCCAAGCAACAGCCTTACCAAGCCAGAAGGAACAGTTTTATAGACACTTCCTTATTGTTCCTGTTGGGGTGATTGAGAAAACTGCGAGACACACACAACGTTTCGAGTCTTCCTCAAATAGCACTGCAGTGTCCAGGCAACTTTGTGTTAATTTGGATCAAAATAGTCCCAAACTGGTGTTCAAGAACAACTGGTACCATGACTTTGTCAAATAATATGCGAGACAACAAAAGCGACAGAACTCACCCCCCCCCCCTTCCTCAAAAGTTTGACATGAAAAGCCTGAAACTCCTACTCTCTTGTCGATACAGAGAAGAGAGAGGCAGTCTTGATGGAAAGACCCATAAATGCCTTAATCAAGTTTAAAGTAGATGCAACTGACAGTCCCCCAAGGAGGAGGACCACCCCACACCGGGACCTAAGTCTCAGGATAGGCAAGACTGCTCAAAGCTCCCTTCTAGCATTCACTAATCCTGCAAAGGACATATCCACACAATATAGAGGCTAATCTACTTCTCCAATTCTCTTACCAAAGCAGAATAGAGATAGTCACCAGTTGAGACACTACCGCTCGGGTCCTTTGACTTGCTAGAAAGTACATTGGATCCCTCTCTGTATATGGCTAATTTTTCCCTGAATAGTCTGGCCTATTTTTTATACATTCTCCTCTTTCCTCATATACCTGACAACACTAAGATAACCAAAATATTCTTCTTCAAACAAGGGATTAACCTTTGCACTGTAATTGTTCAGTGACTACTTTCCACTTGGTAAGGGTAGAAGAGACTCATTAACTATGGTAAGCAACTCATCTAGGAGGACACTTCAAAATCAAACTAATTTTTTCTAGTCTTAGGTAGTGCCATGGTTTCTGTAACATAGTCTACCACTGTCTAGGGTTAGAGTTCTCTTGTTTGAGGGTATACTCAGGCACACTATTTTATCTGTTCCCCTATTTCCTTTCCTCACTGGGCTATTTTCCTTGTTGAAGCCCTTGGGCTCATAACATCTAGCTTTTCCAACTATGGTTGTAGAGGAGTTAATAATAATAATTAATTTTAACAAGGAACTCAAGTGTCATGTCTAAATGGATTTTATCTTTTGTGATATTTAATTGAATAGCAATTATTGGAGGTATTTAATACCCTCTCAAACAAAACTGTTCAGCTTGACACAATAACCGAGCTACAATTTCAAGGCTACCACAGGGGTTGTCCAGGGAATTTTATCTTCAAGGCAAAGTAAAAATTTGTGAAATGTACAGTTAAAGAGGTAGAATAACTAGGTGGGAAAGAACTAAAGGAATGGATGAAAAAAATTAGTGAAACGGAAGCCTAAGGGATACTTTAAAATACTTTTAGTATACATGTAGTGTAGTCTACTTTGAGATACATGGTACATAAATAACACCATCAACCTATGTAGAATGCAGTACTTTTATGCAATAATTCTATTAGATTATTTGTTTTTAGGTAATATATATCTATATTCACATATCCTTAATAGGATTAAGGATAAAAGAGAGAATTCAATCTTAGAAGTACAGGGTGGTTTTAGAAGAGGTAGGGGTTGTATGAATCAGATTTTTACAGTTAGGCAGATATGCGAGAAATATTTAGCAAAAGGAAAGGATGTGTATGTTGCGCTTATGGATCTGGAGAAAGCGTATGATAGAGTTGCTAGGGAGGCAATGTGGAATGTGATGAGGTTATATGGAGTTGGTGGAAGGTTGTTGCAAGCAGCGAAAAGTTTCTACAAAGGTAGTAAAGCATGTGTTAGGATAGGAAATGAAGTGAGCGATTGGCTTCCGGTGAGAGTGGGACTGAGACGGGGATGTGTGATGTCACCGTGGTTGTTTAACTTGTATTTGATGGAGTGGTGAGAGAGGTGAATGCTCGAGTGGTGAGAGAGGTGAATGCTCAAGTGCTTAGACGAGGACTGTAACTGGTAGACGAGAATGACCATGAATAGTTGCAGACGCGGAAGAGAATCTTGGCTGATTAGAGGCAGAATTTGGAAGGGTGTGTGAGAGAAGGAAGTTGAGAGTTAATGTGGGTAAGAGTAAGGTTATGAGATGTACGAGAAGGGAAGGTGGTGCTAGGTTGAATGTCATGTTGAATGGAGAGTTACTTGAGGAGGTGGATCAGTTTAAGTACTCGGGGTCTGTTGTTGCAGCAAATGGTGTAGTGGAAGCAGATGTACTTCAGAGAGTGAATGAAGGATGCAGTGTTGGGAGCAGTTAAGGGAGTAGTAAAAAATAGAGGGTTGGGCATGAATGTAAAGAGAGTTCTGTATGAGAAAGTGATTGTACCAACTCTGATGTATGGATCGGAGTTGTGGGGAATGAAAGTGACGGAGAGACAGAAATTGAATGTGCTTGAGATGAAGTGTCTAAGGAGTATGGGTGGTGTATCTCGAGTAGATAGGATTAGGAACGAAGTAGTGAGGGTGAGAACGGGTGTAAAAAAAAGTTAGCAGCTAGAGTGCATATAAATGTGTTGAGGTGGTTTGGCCATGTTGAGAGAATGGAAATTGGCTGTCTGCTAAAGAAGGTGATGAATGCAAGAGTTGATGGGAGAAGTACAAGAGGAAGGCCAAGGTTTGGGTGGATGGATGGAGTGAAGGAAGCTCTGGGTGATAGGAGGATAGATGTGAGAAAGGCAAGAGAGCGTGCTAGAAATAGGAATGAATGGCAAGCGATTGTGACGCAGTTCCGGTAGGCCCTGCTGCTTCCTCCGGTGCCTTGGATGACCGCGGAGGTAGCAGCAGTAGGGGATTCAGCATTGTGAAGCTTCGTCTGTGGTGGATAATGTGGGAGGGTGGGCTGTGCCACACTAGCAGTGCCAGCTGAACTCGATTGAGTCCTTTGTCAGGCTTGGAGGAACATAGAGAGGAGAGGTCCCCTTTTTTGTTTCATTTGTTTGATGTCGGCTACCCCCCAAAATTGGGGGAAGTGCCTTGGTATATGTATGTATGTATGTATGTATGTATATTCACATTACGGTTGATTGATCACTTGGGATTTTAACCCTGTGGAAGCTTCATAATCAATTTGATGTTCTTTCAGCCTGTTCAATAAAATTTAGCCAACAAAACGTATTATACATGACCACCTCATTTTCATACACTCTGATAGGGTAAACTACGTACCATATGAATCAATGCATCCTTTGGAATAAAAGCATCTTGAACAATAGTAAACTGGATGCTCATCGGTCGACCATATTCTTGCGGCTTGTGTTCGGGAGGAGGCATCACCCAAAACCCACTTGTTGTAGCACCTTGTCCTCCCCCTCGAACATAAGGAGCTGTGGGAAGAGATAAACATGTTTAATCCCTGCAAATTTCATTACCCTTCAATTAAAATTGGGGCCAGGAAGCTGTTCACAAACACACACACAAACAGGGGGTAAAACATAACCTCCTTCCAACTTCGTTGGCAGAGGTAATTAAAAGGCAAAAAGCAGTAAATGTTTTAAAAAGGATGGTTAGTACTGTGCAAATCCCTTGCCGAGTGTTCACTTGCAGAATCCTGCACAAGATGTTCAATAATTTCAATATCATTCAGAGAGTAATTTGCACAAAATACGAATACTGTACACAAAAAATGGGAACGTCAAACAACTTACAAACAATGAGGCCAATACAAGGCGTGTAGCTAGCATCATTACTTCCCTTCATCTTCATCTCGTATTCTAATTGAGAATCAATATCTCGTAGGGTTGGCAGAGGCGGAGAAAACGGATGAGTATGATACCTGGAGAGACAAAGGACTGGAATAACTTTCCTAGAAAATAGAATATTTCCTATACATACAAAAGATCCTCTACTTTTTAACTTAATAGGTTCCAAGATGTTTGTAAGTCAACTTGCTTGTTAACCCTTTTACCTCCAGGCTATTTGGAACTTTCCAACCCTTAACCCCCAGGGGTTATTTTTTTTCCAAGCACATTTTGCAGTATATATTTTTTTTAAATTGCTCTAACAGCCTTAATTTTTGTCATAGAGAGGTCAGGTTAATCTCATTCTCTGGGAAAATGCCTGAAGTTTATCAGAAAAATTATCAAAAATATGCAAAAAAAAAAAAATGTAAACAGCAGATTTTTGCAAGGACGTACTGGTACGTCCATGGGGGTAAAGAGATGAGTTTTGTGAAATGTACCAGTACGTCCTTTGGGGGTAAAAGGGATAAGTCAAATTTTCTTAAATTTTGGGCCTAGGGTAAGCCTAACCTGGATCCCATGCCTATGATTTCCAGCTACAAAAGTCAACATATAGTTGGGTTTCATGTGAAATAGATATCAGGTTATTACAAACAATATTTTGCTTACTATATTAAATTATATAATATTGTTTTATTACACTATTTCTTCATCTTATTTTTGTTATCTTCACCTGGATTTGTGTTTGTATCTCTGAATACTTGTAAGTTGGAGACCTTCTGTAACTCTAATGAATGTTTAGTCTGAACGAAGATCAACGCCGAATTCAAAGTAACAAATTTGAAAACACGATTCACACCTTTATATACCTGAATGGCTAATTACTCCTATGACAAAAAAGATCTTGCTGCACTTACCATCCAACCAAAGAGAGATTGAGTTTTTCCATTTCTTCATATAGACCCTTTTCCACACTGCTACCCTTCTCGCCATCACCGAGACGACATCTCACCGGCAAGGCATGGGATACTATTAAGTCTGGAAAGAAGCGATTCTAGTTATTACCACGTTCTACTTATTGTAAAAAAATATACAAAGATCACCTGTATGAAATATACGATGGTCACTTGTAAATGATTTTACAATATTTACAAGTGTTAAAGGCCAATGGAATATGTAGCAAAGCCCACACTTATCGTAGCTTTTTAAGTTAAATAAATACTGTAGAGGTCCAAAGCCATGATAGGATATTTTTGCTAAATAGCATTAACCATGAATTATTAGCAATGGTCTTCTTAACCCTTTTACCCCCGGGGTATTTGGAAATTTCCCACCCTTAACCCCCAGGGGGTTATTTTTTTCCAAGCACATTTTGCAGTATATTTTATTTAAATTGCTCTAACAACCTTAATTTTTGTCATAGAGAGGTCGGGTTGGTCTCATTCTCTTGGAAAATGCCTGAATTTTCTCAAAAAATTATCAAAAAATATGAAAAACTAATTTTTATAGCATTTTTTTGCAAGGACGTACCGGTACGTCCATGGGGGTAAAGGGATGGCTTTTGTGAAACGTACCAGTACGTCCCTTGGGGGTAAAAGGGTTAATACTACATGCCATAATTTTACCCTACATATTTCATCTATAAAAATGAAATGGGAGACACTCACATGAACAAAGTTAAAGATCTAGCTTGCAAATACGCCACCGACAGACAGAATTTGTCAAGATCATTTCGCGTTATGCAATTTAGATGATGATTATAGTGACCTAATTGTATCACAATCCATACATTATCATAAAAGAACAAAGCAGAGTTGGTTAACCCTTTTACCCCCAAAGGACGTACTGGTACGTTTCACAAAAGCCATCCCTTTACCCCCATGGACGTACCGGTACGTCATTGCAAAAAAATGCTATAAAATTCAGGCATTTTTCAAGAGAATGAGACCAACCTGACCCCTCTATGACAAAAATTAAGGCTGTTAGAGCAATTTAAAAAAATATATACTGCAAAATGTGCTGGGAAAAAAATAACCCCCTAGAGGTTAAGGGTTGGAAATTTCCAAATAGCCTGGGGGTAAAAGGGTTAATAGATAACAGGTACCATTATGGAACGCCTTTATTTCCCCCCACAAAATAGCATTACTGTTGTAATATCTACAATACAAAACATCAATAATAAGCGCACATAGCAATAATCAATCAGAATATTTCAAAAGATTCTATAATCCTGTTTCATGTCTGTTATTGTTCCCTAAACTAGACCCACTGACATGAACCAAGACTATAAGAAACCAACTAAGATGAAAATACTTTTGGCAGTCTGAGGTTAAAAACAAGACCAAAACTGTTCAAAGAAGGGAATGAGCCTGAATCGCTTACAGAATTACAGAGAACTAGTCTATCTTCTGAGGCAGATGACAAGAGAGAAGTTACAGAGGTTTCATGCATCCTATGTTAGTCCTAGTAAGTATACTTCATGCCACAAAGTACCTAACTATAGAGATAATCAAAATAAAACTCACACATACTGTGATTAGTAACATCCCACTGTCCAGCAAGATAACCAACTACTTCTGATGTAGAAAGATGGGCGTGAACGTCAACAACGGCCATGGCAGACGACGACATGGTGACATTGAAGGGCTGCATTCTGCCCAAGGACTGGAAGCTGGACAGTTCGACCATGGTGTTCATATCACTGAAAATGAAGTAAAAAGAATATGGAAAACAGGTTAAACTACAGAGAATGCACAATACAATAACCAATGATCTTTTAATAGTAAATATAAATTAAAGACCATTTACTTTACCAATCCTTGTAAATCTACTCAAGACCCTTTGCACCTTAAAGACTTTAAAATTATATTTTTTCCTTATTAATGAATATGAAAATTCCATCCTTAGCCTGGTTAGGGATAAGGGAAAGAACTGGGAACATTGTAATGTAGGTTGATGAAAGTTCTCTAATAACTATACTGTAATTTCACCTCGGCATAAAAACCTAGGGAATGGCACCCATATCTCCTTGAGGAAATTTACCCACAAGCCTTATCCTGTTACTTGGGCTAGAATATCTCTCTGCTGCTTGGGCTAGAATCTCAAGCGCTCTCTCTCTCTCTCTCTCTCTCTCTCTCTCTCTCTCTCTCTCTCTCTCTCTCTCTCTCTCTCTCTCTCTCTCTCTCTCTCTCTTCAAATTTCTGTATGTGAGAATAGCTAGCAAACTAGTAGAAGGAGGTATACCATAGGTTGAAAAACAATGTAGGAGCATTCAAAATTTAAGAAAGGGCTCGTTGACAGTGTAGAGAAAGGGGTCGTAGACAGTGTTGGAGCATTCAAAATTAAAGAAAGGGGTCGTAGACAGTGTAGGAGCATTCAAAATTAAAGAAAGGGGTCATAGACAGTGTAGGAGCATTCAAAATTAGAGAAAGGGGTCGTAGACAGTGTAGGAGCATTCAAAATTAAAGAAAGGGCTCGTAGACAGTGTGAGAGCATTCAAAATTGAAAAAAAAAATGGGCTCAAAAACAGAGTGTACCATTTAAAATTGGAAAAGAGGGCTACATAACAGTGTATGAATGCTCCAAATTGAAAAAAAGGGGCTCGAAAATAGTGTAGGAGGATTCAACATAAAAAAAAAAAAAAAAAAACACACACACAAGATAAAAATAGTGAGCACCTCTGGGAACTTCTGTGGCTGTGATAAAACAATAAAACTGAATGAGCAGTCTGTGCAGACAATATGGAAGTAAGTAGAGTCCAGATATGATAATTTTTCCCTTAGGGACTACTAGCCTCAAGGAATTAACCTCTCAGCAGTCAAAATGCAAGATGGAGTCCTGACATGGAATAATTCTCAAACTCAGCAGATCAACCTGAACTATATTGTCGGAAATAAAGAGGAAATTATATCAAATCTCAGAAGCAGTTAGGATAACTGAAAAGTGCTTTACATAAAAAAGTTGTGGGGTATCTTAAGAATGTTTTGTATAACTAAACTATAAAAGGAAACTTATGTCAGCCCGTTTAATGTAAAACATTCTCTGCAAGTAGAGATCTTCCCAGAAATATGTATAATAGAATAAAATCATTCCAAAATGGACCAAGTTATCATTCCTGAGCATCTAAATACTTTTAACCATAAGGCATTGTGACATCTCCAGGTTAGCA
This sequence comes from Palaemon carinicauda, assembly GCF_036898095.1. Lineage (NCBI taxonomy): Eukaryota > Metazoa > Arthropoda > Malacostraca > Decapoda > Palaemonidae > Palaemon > Palaemon carinicauda. The sequence continues at coordinate 42,673,456 of NC_090726.1, read as the reverse complement.
TCCAAAAACAAATGGCTTGGTACACAAATACAGAATACCTATAACGTAACGGAAAGTCATTCTTTCCACTTGGAGAACTTTAGTCTGCAAGCATTTTGGGATATAGAAATGGGTACTAAAAGTAAGTAATTTCTGTAAATCACTCTTTTTCATTGCGAAGTGATTATAGAATAATTTTTCAGAAATTAGTTTTATAGCCTTTTCTCTAAATAATGGTACAGCACTGGGATTTTGTGAAATGAATAAAACCTTTATATTCATTGAAGTGACTGTCATTCCGTAATAATTCAACGATAAATAGCCGTCAAAAGATATAAAACTACTCGTCAGTAATAACGGACTTTATGTTATGCAGAAATGTAATAAAAAAATGCATTTGTTTCCTTTGACAAAAGAAGTTGTTGTTGTTGATGGGCACCAAAGTGAGCATAGGAATGTGATATCTGGTGTTGTTCCTTGGGGTAGTGTTCTTGGCCCATTACTTTTCATACTATATACACATGAAAAGTTACTTTCATTGGGTGTATTTGTGTATATACACATTACAACTTTTATTAGATTTTCATACATTAATGCATCATAGGCTCGATATATAGCTGAATCTTTGCTCATTTCTGGTTCAAGTTTACTAGTTTACATGGCATTGACAACACCAAGTCGACCATGTCTAAAGACGCCTAGTTTTACCCATGCATTCTGAAAATGACCATTAGTAATCTGTTCTGCCATCATGTTCAATAAATTATGTGAAGATATATGACCATAGTAATACCAGCTTTCCTAAAGAATGGAATTATATTTATAGATCCCTTTCCTTACTCAGTACATAAATAGAGTACAAATCATGTATATGAAGTACAGTACTTCACTTCTCAGGCTACTTACTGATTAGGATGTCGATTACCGATCAGTTCGAACTCCACAATCTCCTGCTCGTGAGGTCCATCGCTGTCGCTGTCTGTCATCTCTTCTTCATCTGAAGGTTTAACGAAACATGAACATGACAAATTTGGATATAATTTGTATTTTTCCCTAATACAAAATTGTAGTTATTTATGTAGATACATTACTTTCGGCAGAGCTGGAAGTCAGCCATTAATTAGAGGTGGCAACCCTACCTAATCGCTTATAGTGGGTAGGTAAGGGGTGGCTGGGGGTACCCAGCCACCTATATCTACTCACGGTTCAATGAACCACGTCACTTTTTGCTTTTGGCTGGTGGAGAGCGGAAGTCTCCGCTCTCTCCCTTCAAGGCTTAGCTGCTTATAACTATTGCTTTACGCTTATTCTTTTCTTTGCAGATATGAAACACTTACCAAATGATACAAAATGATAAAAGATGATACTTACTCAGATAGATCAAGAGGAAACTCCTCTATGAACTACTGATAGCCGCAACTGCGTATTACACTATCGTAAAGTAATGAGTATATTGTATATAAAAAAAGTCACATTTTCTTTGAGATAATTTTTTCAACCGGGTTTGTACACTATATCATATCATCTAATTGTAAATGAAAGTGTAGTTGATAAGCATCTAAATAAAAGAACTACAAAATTTTTAAGAAATAATTAAAGATTTAAATATAAAAATACAAAATTTTTAAGAAATAAATAAAGATTTAAATATAAAAATACAAAATTTTTAAGAAATAAATAAAGATTTAAATATAAAAATACAAAATTTTTAAGAAATAAATAAAGATTTAAATATAAAAATACAAAATTTTTAAGAAATAATTAAAGATTTCAATATAAAATTGCCAACTTTCTTACCCAAAGCTTCCCCTTCCCGTTCAAATTCAAGCCGTTTTTGCCTGTACCAATTATTCTTGTACGAGTCCAACTTCTTCCCTCTATACCGAACCTGAAAAATAATTTATGAATCATATTTCTTGAGAAATAAGAAAAGTAAAAAAGACAACGAAATAAATCTCAATATAAGAAAATACCAACGATGATGTCACTTGTAATTCTGATCATACCCAAAGCCCCTAAATTTTTTACACTAAATGGCAGTTAAGGAAAATTTGATTCGGTATAGAATATTCATAATATAAGTTTATTAAACTAAAACATCTACTAAAAATAAAAAATCATATTTCCTAGACATTACTGAAAACTACTACATTTCCTCCAGACATTACTGGAAATGACAACATTTCCTCCAGACATTACAGGAAACTACTTCATTTCCTCCAGACATTACTGGAAAATGTTATTTTCATTAGTAAAATAAATTTTTGAATATACTTACCCGGTGATCATATAGCTGTCAGCTCTGCTGCCCGACAGAAAAACCTAAGGACGAAATACGCCAGCGATCGCTATACAGGTGGGGGTGTACATCAACAGCGCCATCTGTCGAGCAGGTACTCAAGTACTCCATGTCAACACAGAACCAATTTTCTCCTCGGCCCACTAGGTCTCTATTGGGGAGGAAGGGTGGGTCCTTTAATTTATGATCACCGGGTAAGTATATTCAAAAATTTATTTTACTAATGAAAATAACATTTTTCAATATTAAACTTACCCGGTGATCATATAGCTGATTCACACCCAGGGGGGTGGGTAGAGACCAGCATATATGTTAACATTAAGAGCTAAGTATTTCGTATTTCATTTTAGCAGTTATTCAAAATAACAAACATAAAATTAATAAGTACCTGGTAAGGAAGTCGACTTGAACAATTACTCTGCCTTTTTAAGTACGTCTTCCTTACTGAGCCTCGCGATCCTCATAGGATGCTGAGCGACTCCTAGGAGCTGAAGTATGAAGGGTTGCAACCCATACTAAAGGACCTCATCAAAACCTCTAATCTAGGCGCTTCTCAAGAAAGAATTTGACCACCCGCCAAATCAACCAGGATGCGAAAGGCTTCTTAGCCTTCCGGACAACCCAAAAAACAACAATAAAAAACATTTCAAGAGAAAGATTAAAAAGGTTATGGGATTATGGGAATGTAGTGGTTGAGCCCTCACCCACTACTGCACTCGCTGCTACGAATGGTCCCAGGGTGTAGCAGTTCTCGTAAAGAGACTGGACATCTTTAAGGTAAAATGATGCGAACACTGACTTGCTTCTCCAATAGGTTGCATCCATTACACTCTGCAGAGATCTGTTTTGTTTGAAGGCCACTGAAGTTGCGACAGCTCTAACTTCATGTGTCCTTACCTTCAGCAAAGCATGGTCCTCCTCATTCAGATGGGAATGAGCTTCTCGAATCAAAAGTCTGATATAATAAGAAACTGCATTCTTCGACATAGGTAAAGAAGGTTTCTTAATGGCGCACCATAAAGCTTCTGACTGTCCACGTAATGGTTTAGTACGTCTCAAATAGTACTTAAGAGCTCTTACAGGGCATAGTACTCTTTCTTGTTCATTTCCAACCAAATTAGCAAGGCTTGGAATATCGAACGATTTGGGCCAAGGACGAGAAGGAAGTTCGTTTTTGGCTAAAAAACCAAGCTGTAAGGAACATGTAGCCGTTTCAGATGTAAATCCAATGTTCCTGCTGAAGGCGTGTATCTCACTGACTCTTTTAGCTGTTGCTAAGCAGACGAGGAAAAGAGTCTTCAAAGTGAGATCTTTAAAAGAGGCTGATTGAAGTGGTTCGAACCTTGCTGACATAAGGAACCTTAGTACCACGTCTAAGTTCCAACCTGGTGTGGCCAACCGACGCTCCTTCGAGGTTTCAAAAGACTTAAGGAGGTCCTGCAGATCTTTGTTGTTGGAAAGATCTAAGCCTCTGTGACGGAAGACTGCTGCCAACATGCTTCTGTAACCTTTGATCGTGGGAGCTGAAAGGGATCTTTTCTTCCTTAGGTATAAAAGGAAGTCAGCTATCTGAGTTACAGAGGTACTGGTTGAGGATACTGATTTCGACTTGCACCAGCTACGGAAGACTTCCCACTTCGACTAGTAGACTTTGAGAGTGGATGTCCTCCTTGCTCTAGCAATCGCTCTGGCTGCCTCCTTCGAAAAGCCTCTAGCTCTCGAGAGTCTTTCGATAGTCTGAAGGCAGTCAGACGAAGAGCGTGGAGGCTTGGGTGTACCTTCTTTACATGCGGCTGACGCAGAAGGTCCACTCTTAGAGGAAGTGTTCTGGGAACGTCTACTAGCCATTGCAGTACCTCGGTGAACCATTCTCTCGCGGGCCAGAGGGGAGCAAGCAACGTCAACCTTGTCCCTTCGTGAGAGGCGAACTTCTGCAGTACTCTGTTGACAATCTTTAACGGGGGGAACGCATAAAGGTCTAGATGGGACCAATCCAGAAGAAAGGCATCTATGTGAACTGCTGCTGGGTCCGGAATCGGTGAGCAATAAATTGGGAGCCTCTTGGTCATCGAGGTTGCGAACAGATCTATGGTAGGCTGACCCCACAAGGCCCATAGTCTGTTGCAAACATTCTTGTGAAGGGTCCACTCTGTTGGGATGATCTGACCCTTCCGGCTGAGGCGGTCTGCCATGACATTCATGTCGCCTTGAATGAACCTCGTTACTAGGGATATGTTTCGATCTCTTGACCAGGTGAGGAGGTCCCTTGCGATCTCGTACAACGTCATCGAATGAGTCCCTCCTTGCTTGGAGATGTACGCCAAGGCTGTGGTGTTGTCGGAGTTCACCTCCACCACCTTGCCTAGAAGGAGGGACTTGAAGCTTCTCAAGGCCAGATGAACTGCCAGTAGCTCCTTGCAGTTGATGTGCAACGTTCTTTGATCCGCATTCCACGTGCCCGAGCATTCCCGACCGTCCAATGTCGCACCCCAGCCCGTGTCCGATGCGTCCGAGAAGAGAAGGTGGTCGGGGGTCTGAACAGCCAGTGGCAGACCCTCCCTGAGGAGAATGTTGTTCTTCCACCAAGTCAGTGAAGACTTCATCTTCTCGGAAATAGGAACCGAGACCGCTTCTAGCGTCTTGTCCTTTCTCCAGTGAACAGCTAGGTGAAATTGAAGGGGTCGGAGGTGGAGTCTCCCTAACGCGATGAACTGGTCCAGTGATGAAAGCGTCCCTATCAGACTCATCCACTGTCTGACTGAACATCGGTCCTTCTTCAGCATGTTCTGGATGCATTCTTGGGCTTGACTGATTCTGGGGGCCGACGGAAAAGCCCGAAAAGCTTGACTCTGAATCTCCATTCCTAGGTATACTATAGTTTGGGATGGGACGAGTTGGGACTTTTCCATATTGACCAGGAGACCCAATTCCTTGGTCAGATCCAGAGTCCACTTTAGATTCTCCAGACAGCGACGACTTGACGCAGCTCTTAAAAGCCAGTCGTCCAAATAGAGGGAGGCTCTGATGTCTGCTAAATGCAGGAATTTGGCAATATTCCTCATCAGTTTGGTAAAGACTAGAGGTGCCGTGCTTAGGCCAAAGCACAGGGCTTGGAACTGGTATACAACCTTCCCGAAAACGAACCTTAGAAAAGGTTGGGAATCTGGGTGGATGGGGACGTGAAAGTAAGCGTCCTTTAGGTCTAACGAGACCATCCAGTCTTCCTTCCTGACCGATGCTAGAACCGACTTTGTCGTCTCCATGGTGAACGTCTGCTTTGTGACAAAGACATTCAGAGCACTGACGTCTAGCACCGGTCTCCACCCTCCTGTCTTCTTCGCCACTAAGAAGAGACGGTTGTAGAAGCCCGGGGATTGATGGTCCCGGACTATGACTACCGCTCCCTTTTGTAGTAAGAGAGACACCTCTTGCTGTAAAGCTAGTCTCTTGTCCTCCTCTCTGTACCTGGGAGAGAGGTCGATGGGAGTTGTTGCTAGAGGGGGCTTGCGCAAGAATGGAATCCCGTACCCCTCTCTGAGTAACTTCACAGACTGTGCGTCTGCGCCCCTGTTCTCCCAGGCCTGCCAGTAGTTCTTGAGCCTGGCTCCCACTGCTGTCTGAAGAAGGTGGCAGTCAGACTCTGCCTCTAGAGGACTTGGAACCCTTCTTCTTGCTCCCACGTTGACTTTCGGCACGAGCACCTCCTCTGCTGGAGGCTCTGCCACGAAAGGGCGGAATGAACCTTGACGCTGGAGTGTCCATCCTGGATCTAGGCACGGAGGGCAAAGGGGTGGCTTTGCGTGCGGATGACGCCACCAGGTCATGAGTGTCTTTCTGGATCAAGGAGGCGGCAATCTCCTTGATCAACTCTTCAGGGAAGAGACACTTCGAGAGCGGAGCAAACATAAGTTCCGACTTTTGACATGGGGTGACTCCAGCTGACAAGAAGGAGCAAAGGTGATCCCGCTTCTTGAGGACCCCGGACACGAAAGAAGCCGCAAGCTCACTAGAACCATCCCGTATGGCTTTGTCCATGCAGGACATAATGAGCATGGAAGTACAGTGAACCCTCGTGTATCGCGGTAGATAGGTTCCAGTCGCGGCCGCGATTGGTGAAAATCCGCGAAGTAGTGACACCATATTTACCTATTTATTCAACATGTATATTCAGACTTTTAAAACCTTCCCTTGTACGTAGTACTGTTAACAAACTACCCTTTAATGTACATAACACTTAATGCATGTACTACAGTACCCTAAACTAAAACAGGCACAAATATTAAAGGTGATTTTATATCATGCATTTCCTAAACATGCTAAAAAGCACGATAAAAAATGGCAACCAATGTTTTGTTTACATTTATCTCTGATCATAATGTAGAAACAAACTGGAGGTAGAGCTTTGCTTATTACCCAGACATATTTCCCATACTTTTCCCTTAGAACTACATCACATCTTCCTACTTTAGATATATAGATATATATATATATATATATATATATATATATATATATATATATATATATATATATATATATGTGTGTGTGTGTGTGTATATATATATATATATATATATATATATTTATATGTATACACATATACATACCTACATATATACATAAATACATGCATACATATATATATATATATTACTGTATATATATGGGTTATGGAAAAAATCCGCGAAGTGGTGAATCCGCGATGGTCGAACCGCGAAGTAGCGAGGGTTCACTGTATCCTTATCAGAAGGGGAGGTCTTCCTGCTCAACGCTCCCAAACACCAGTCCAAGAAGTTAAAGACTTCGAATGCACGGAAAACTCCTTTCATAAGATGGTCCATATCCGAAGGAGTCCAGCAAACCTTGGAGCGTCTCATAGCCAGCCTGCGGGGAGAGTCTACCAGACTTGAGAAGTCGCCCTGGGCAGAGGCAGGAACTCCCAAGCCGAGAACTTCTCCCGTGGCATACCAGACGCTAGATCTGGAAGCAAGCTTGGCCGGGGGAAACATGAAGGTTGTCTTCCCAAGTTGCTTTTTGGACTGCAACCACTCTCCCAGTACCCTTAAAGCTCTCTTGGACGAGCGAGCGAGTACGAGCTTCGTAAAGGCAGGTGCTGCTGACTGCATGCCTAAAGCGAACTCAGAGGGAGGCGAGCGTGGTGCTGCAGACACAAACTGATCCGGATATAAATCCTTGAACAGCGCAAGCACTTTCCTAAAGTCTAAGGAGGGAGGCGTGGTCTTGGGTTCGTCGATGTCCGAGTGTTGGTCGTCAAGATGTGCAGCTTCGTCATCATCAGAGAGTCCATCGTCTGAATGTTGAGGAGGAAGTGGCAAAGGAGTAGGTAAAAGCTGGACGGCTGAGTCCGGCAGCACGGGTGCATACGTGGCTGCACTGGACCCAACGTCATGCAACTGTTGGTCAGTTTGAGAACTGGCAACAACCATAGCTGAGTGGGTGCGCAAAGCGTCTACTCCTGACTGTGGTCGGATAGCGGAGACCACCGTGGGTTGCGGAGGCTGACGCACCGCGTCAAAACACGGCAGCTTAACTCCACCCTCCTGTTGTTGTGGTAGCACACGAACGTCAACGGAGGGTTCCGTGCGTCTGTGCACGTCAACATGCGTCTGGCAGGGTCGACTGCGCATGGGTGGAGGAGCTCTCACAGCTGGAGTGCGGGAGCAGGCAGCCTCAGCGTCTGCTGGGCGCACAACCGTGGATGGTTGTAGGCTAACGGGTGCAGCGTCAACCTTCTCCGCACGATACTCCTGCATAAAGGAAGCTAACTGAGTCTGCATAGATTGCAGCAAAGACCACTTAGGGTCTACAGCAGCTGGTGCGGCAACAGACGGAGTTACTGCCTGTTGCGGTACCACTTTGCCTCTCTTAGGAGGTGTGCAGTCGTCGGAGGACTGCAGCGAGTCCGAACTGACCCAGTGGCTACACCTGGGCCGTTGGACTAGCTCGGAAGGGACCTTGCGTTTAAGAGGCCGTGAGACCTTGGTCCATCGTTTCTGGCGTGAAACCTCTTCCGCAGACGAGGAATGAACGGGCTCACTCGTCTTCTTGTGGGTGGGACGATCTAGGCAAGATACGTCCGAAACCACGGAGGGAACGTCTGTCCGCTGATTAAAGCCTGTCGAACCCTTTGGTCGTACGACATTGCTTCTCCCCTGGGCTTGGGAGCTTGCAAGAGGTCCCGGACTGGGAGGACGACAGGCACGAACAGACGCACCCTCATGCGTAACACTGACACTTTTCACTGCACAAACACTCACTTCACTTCCCACTGCACTCTTACCTTTCAACTCCCTGACGTCAGCCATGAGTTGATTGCGGTCATTCGCCAATGACTCGACTCTCTCACCCAGAGCCTGGATGGCACGCATCATATCTGCCATCGAAGGTTGATGAGAGCTAGCAGGGGGGTCGGGTGCAACCACTACAGGGGAAGGAATAGGTTGTGGGGCATGGGGAGAGGAAAAATCCACTGAGCGAGACGAACTCCTCCTGATTCTATCCTTCTCTAGCCTACGTGCATATTTCAGGAATTCTTGAAAATCGAATTCCGAAAGCCCAACGCATTCCTCACATCGATCTTCCAACTGACAGGCTTTACCCCTACAATTGGAACAAATGGTGTGCGGATCGATAGAGGCCTTCGGAAGACGCCTTGAACAGTCCCTAGCGCTACACTTCCTGTACTTGGGGACTTGAGAAGGGTCAGACATCTTGAATTAGTCAAAGGGGGGAATTCAAAATCTATCCAAGTCGTCAACAAATAATCCAAAATCCAATAAAAGAATGCAAGGAAGTATTGAAGATAACTTCTGCACAGCGATAGCTAATAACCAGAAATGAATACTTCACCAAATAACGTGAAAATCAATCCAGAAAACAACAGCGTATTTAGTAGGTCTTGCCGGTGGCACGACAGAGAGAAAATTGGTTCTGTGTTGACATGGAGTACTTGAGTACCTGCTCGACAGATGGCGCTGTTGATGTACACCCCCACCTGTATAGCGATCGCTGGCGTATTTCGTCCTTAGGTTTTTCTGTCGGGCAGCAGAGCTGACAGCTATATGATCACCGGGTAAGTTTAATATTGAAAATTACTACATTTCCTCCAGACATTACTGGAAACTACTTCATTTCCTCCAGACATTACTGGAAATTACTACATGTCCACCAGACATTACTGGAAACTATTACATTTCCTCCAGACATCACTGGAAATTACTACATTTCCTCCCGACACTACTGGAAACTACCATGAAATTAAAGGCGCCAAACATCAAAGTATATTTAACTCACACAATACCAAATCTGTCACTGCAAAACTGACCAAACTCTTCCAGATTATAAAAAAAATAATAGGAGACAATCATACTTACTGAAGCCCACCCACAACCTGATTTCTTGTCTGGATTAACAATTTTCTTACAGTAAATGGCCCAAGCACTCGGAGTACCAAATATCTTGTTTGTTTCTTGGGATCGAATTCTCCCATCGGACAGCAAGTCACCCTTGAATTTATTTCCCTAAAGAGAGAAGAGATATGAGATCATGAATATATGTTACAAACAAAAATTATTGTTACGAAAACAAAGAATTGTCACATAAATATCAGTGCTGTATCATTAATACTCTAATGTATAAAAGAACTGGTGGAAAAATTATGTAATGAACTCTATTGATCTTATACTCAAATGCTATTAACAATCTATGCAGCTTATTAAAACCTTTTTCAAAGCAGTTTAAAGTTATCTTTACCTCTATTAAATAAGATTTCCTGAAGTCTAAGGAAAACCAGGTAATCTATTTGTGATGCATAAAAAATGGCGATTTGATTTATTCTTAAAACGAGCTCAAACATAATTTTGAGTTCCTTTACAAGTTAGTCAAAGCTAGTAATGAATCCTTCTCAAAGTGTTACCACTTTGAATAAAATCAATTTTCCATACGAAACCATATCATAATTAGAGGGGCACTCAGTAGAGCGCAGACCTCCGCCGCGTCAGCTTATTTCTCAACCTTGACCTTTGACCTTAACATGTATTAATTGGATTGGATTGTCATATATTTAAATATGAACCAAGTTTGAAGTCTCTGTGACAACAATGTCCAAACTTATGGCTGATTACGTGAATTAGACATTTTGCTTGACCGTGACCATCCCAAATTTAATAATTTCCAGCCAGCTTTTTACATAACAGTTAATCCCTGCAAGTTTCATGACTCTACGATTAAAATTGTGGCCAGGAAGCTGTTCACAAACAAACACACCTACAAACACCCAAACCATGGGTAAAACATGACCTCCTTTAAACTTAGTTGGCGGAGGTAAAAAGGCCTTTCATGAGCACAAAATCATCGCAAATAATTCAATTCATTTTAATGTGAAAGAAAAATGACAAACAACTAATAGCAGTGTGGGAAGGTGACTCCCGGGATCCCCGGCAGCTACAAGTGTCATCTGATTGATGGACTTTGAAAATTAGTGATACAAAGAGAGAAGCAGGAACTAACATTATATGCAAAAGGTTTATATGAAGATCCCAGGGCAGTAATTATAAAATACCCACATCTATATTTAGGTTTTTTTAAAGACTTAAAGGCTACTCATGAATGGCAGAGGCAAGGGACAGTGATATTGCCCTATCAAGCAGGACAATGCCCTGGAGACTGACCATATATACATATGATCAGAGCCCAAGTCCCTCTCCACCCAAGCTGGGACTAAGGAGGGCCAGGCAATGGCTGCTGATGACTCAGCAGGTAGACCTATAGGCTCCCCCAAAACCCCACATCCTTAGCTCACAAAGATGGGGAGGTTGCATCGACCAAAGGAACTAACGAGCTTGAGCGGGACTCAAACCTAAGTCTGGTGATCACCAGTCAGGGACGTTACCACTTACACCACCACAACCCTAAGGTGGGAAGAATTAGTTGCTAAAACTAAACCCAAACATAACTAATGGTACCTGTAAGATCATGAAAGCTCCTTGATATTGATCTTGAGCATCAAAACCCAAATTTCTTTATTATACAGAAACTCTTGATATGTAAGACAAGTTTGAGAGGTTTTTTTTAAATAATAAACTCCCTAGAAAAGGATAAGATGCATCCCAAAAGTTCCGAAGTCCAGCATACAGATCATACGCCTTTAACCCCTACCCTACACGTTTTCAGTCAACTGATCCATCTCACTACTGCTACCAAGTTAGAGTATGTATTATATGAGCCCTGCCAGACGAATAATATTCACTATCGAGCACCCAGGTACAGGAGATACTCAATCCGAATCGGGTAACTCCCTCCTAGGGACAAGAAAGTACCATGAAGCAAGATGAGTGATGCTCTGAGTTCATTGTTCTCCTGATAGGAAGAACGAGAGCAACACTCCAACAGGGAGTGGGGGGGGGGGGGGCTGCTTAATGTCATCCTCTCACAAAGGTACCCAACACCTGGGGGTACAAAGTTGCGTATCCTCATTAGAACAAAATTCCCTTCCCCACATGCTTTACTTTTGGTACATTTCCACTAACAAGCAAGAGCAATCATGAAAATTAAAAATAAAAACTTAAACAAATATAAGAAAAGATCCAGCAGTCAAAAGAGGAGCCTGATGGTACAACTGTAAACATTGTAGCCAAAGACAAAAGAAGCTATTCTCCTAAGGCAGATGTGCGGGGCTTCCCTTTCGTGCTACTTATTGTTAACTAGCTACCTTAGTAACAATAACTATTATTATTATTATTATTATTATTATTATTATTATTATTATTATTATTATTATTACTATTATTATTATTACTATTATTATTATTATTATTATTATTATTATAGTATTATTATTATTATTATAAGCTAAGCTATAACCCTAATTGGAAAAGCAAGATGCTACAAGCCCAAGGGCTCCAACAGGGAAAATAGCCCAGTGAGGAAAGGAAAAAATGGAAATAAAATATTCTAAGAAGAGTAACAACATTAAAATAAATATCTCCTATATAAACTATAAAATACTTTAACAAAACAAGAGGAAGAGAAATAAGATAGAATCGTGTGCTCGAGTGTACCCTCAAGCAAGAGAACTCTAACCCAAGGCAATGGAAGACCATGGTACAGAGGCTATGCCACTACCCAAGACTAGAGAACAATGGTTTGATTTTGGAGTGTACTTCTCCTAGAAGAGCTGCTTACCATAGCTAAAGAGTCTCCTCTACCCTTACCAAGAGAAAAGTGGCCACTGAACAATTGAAGTACAGTAACCCAAAGTGAAGAAGAATTGTTTGGCAATCTGTGTTGTCAGGTGTATGAGGACAGAGGAGAATATGTAAAGAATAGGCCAGACTATTCAGTGTGAATATGGAGGTAAATGGAAAATGAATCGTAACCAGAGAGAAGGACCAAATGTTGTACTGTCTGGCCAGTCAAAAGACCCCCATAACTCTCTAGCAGTAGTATCTCAACGAGTGGCTGGTGCCCTGGCCAACCTACTAAAGACATATCCCTATTTTGAAGAACGAAAGTTTTGTATATGTATAGGGACAAATATATTATTATTCATAATAATGTTCCCACTCCTTTACCTCTTATTCTAGTCCTTACTATATACACTATATCTACATTTAAAAACCACACATTCTATATCATAACACTTTAAGTAAAAATGTTATTTTCATTAGTAAAATAAATTTTTGAATATACTTACCCGATGATCATGTAGCTGTCAACTCCGTTGCCCGACAGAAATCTACGGTCGGGATACGCCAGCGATCGCTATCCAGGTGGGGGTGTACACAACAGCGCCATCTGTGGTCAGGTACTCAAGTACTTCTTGTCAACAAGACCTCAATTTTCTCCTCGGTCCACTGGTTCTCTATGGGGAGGAAGGGCGGGTCCTTTAAATCATGATCATCGGGTAAGTATATTCAAAAATTTATTTTACTAATGAAAATAACATTTTTCAATATTAATCTTACCCGATGATCATGTAGCTGATTCACACCCAGGGTGGTGGGTGGAGACCAGCATACATGTTAACAAAGAAGCTAAGTATCCCGTATTTCATTTTATTAGTTATTCAAAATAACAATATAAAATAAATAAGTACCTGGTAAGGAAGTCGACTTGAACCATTACTCTGCCTTTATTAAGTACGTCTTCCTTACTGAGCGTAGCGGTCCTCTTAGGATGCTGAAACGACTCTTAGGTGCTGAAGTATAAAGGGCTGCAACCCATACTAAAGGACCTCATCACAACCTCTAACCTAGGCGCTTCTCAAGAAAGAATTGACCACCCGCCAAATCAACCAGGATGCGGAAGGCTTCTTAGCCGACCGTACAACCCAAAAACAACAATAAAAAGTATTCAAGAGAAAGGTTAAAAAGGTTATGGGATTATGGGAATGTAGTGGCTGAGCCCTCACCTACTACTGCACTCGCTGCTACGAATGGTCCCAGGGTGTAGCAGTTCTCGTAAAGAGACTGGACATCTTTGAGATAGAATGATGCGAACACTGACTTGCTTCTCCAATAGGTTGCATCCATAACACTCTGCAGAGAACGGTTCTGTTTGAAGGCCACTGAAGTAGCCACAGCTCTCACTTCATGTGTCCTTACCTTCAGCAAAGCAAGGTCTTCTTCCTTCATATGAGAATGAGCTTCTCTAATCAGAAGCCTGATGTAGTAAGAAACTGCGTTCTTAGACATTGGTAGCGAAGGCTTCTTAACAGCACACCATAAGGCTTCTGATTGTCCTCGTAAGGGTTTTGACCTTTTTAGATAGTACCTAAGAGCTCTGACTGGGCAAAGTACTCTCTCCAGTTCGTTACCCACCAAGTTGGACAGGCTAGGGATCTCGAACGATTTAGGCCAAGGACGTGAAGGAAGCTCGTTTTTAGCCAAAAAACCGAGCTGCAAGGAACATGTAGCCGTTTCCGATGTGAAACCTATGTTCCTGCTGAAGGCGTGGATCTCACTTACTCTTTTAGCTGTTGCTAGGCATACGAGGAAAAGAGTTTTTAATGTGAGGTCCTTAAAAGAGGCTGATTGGAGCGGTTCCAATCTAGATGACATAAGGAACCTTAGGACCACGTCTAGATTCCAGCAGCCTGGAGTGGACAACCGACGTTCCTTTGAGGTCTCAAAAGACCTAAGGAGGTCCTGTAGATCTTTGTTGGTGGAAAGATCCAAGCCTCTGTGGCGGAAAACCGCTGCAAACATACTTCTGTAACCCTTGATCGTAGGAGCTGATAGGGATCTAATGTTCCTTAGATGTAATAGGAAGTCAGCAATCTGGGTTACAGTGGTACTGGTTGAGGAAACTGCATTGGCCTTGCACCAGCTTCGGAAGACTTCCCATTTAGATTGATAGACTCTGAGAGTGGATGTCCTCCTTTCTCTGGCAATCGCTCTGGCTGCCTCCTTCGAAAAGCCTCTAGCTCTTGAGAGTCTTTCGATAGTCTGAAGGCAGTCAGACGAAGAGCGTGGAGGTTTGGGTGTACCTTCTTTACGTGAGGTTGACGCAGAAGGTCCACTCTTAGAGGGAGAGTCCTGGGAACGTCGACCAGCCATTGCAGTACCTCTGTGAACCATTCTCTCGCGGGCCAGAGGGGAGCAACCAACGTCAGCCGTGTCCCTTTGTGAGAGGCGAACTTCTGAAGTACCCTATTGACAATCTTGAACGGCGGGAATGCATACAGGTCGAGATGGGACCAATCCAGCAGAAAGGTATCCACGTGAACTGCTGCTGGGTCTGGAATCGGAGAACAATACAATGGGAGCCTCTTGGTCATCGAGGTAGCAAACAGATCTATGGTTGGCTGACCCCACAGGGTCCAAAGTCTGCTGCAAACATTCTTGTGAAGGGTCCACTCAGTGGGGATGACCTGACCCTTCCGGCTGAGGCGATCTGCCATGACATTCATATCGCCCTGAATGAACCTCGTTACCAGCGTGAGCCTTCGATCTTTTGACCAAATGAGGAGGTCCCTTGCGATCTCGAACAACTTCCTTGAATGAGTCCCCCCCTGCTTGGAGATGTAAGCCAAGGCTGTGGTGTTGTCGGAGTTCACCTCCACCACCTTGTTTAGCTGGAGGGACTTGAAGTTTATTAAGGCCAGATGAACCGCCAACAACTCCTTGCAATTGATGTGAAGTGTCCTTTGCTCCTGATTCCATGTTCCCGAGCATTCCTGTCCGTCCAATGTCGCACCCCAGCCCGAGTCTGATGCGTCCGAGAAGAGACGGTGGTCGGGGGTCTGAACAGCTAACGAAAGACCTTCCTTGAGAAGAATGCTGTTCTTCCACCACGTTAGAGTAGACCTCATCTCTTCGGAAACAGGAACTGAGACCGTCTCTAGCGTCATGTCCTTTATCCAGTGAGCAGCTAGATGATACTGAAGGGGGCGGAGGTGGAGTCTCCCTAACTCGATGAACAGGGCCAGCGATGAAAGTGTCCCTGTTAGACTCATCCACTGCCTGACTGAGCATCGGTTCCTTCTCAGCATGCTCAGGATGCACTCTAGGGCTTGGTTGATCCTTGGGGCCGACGGAAAAGCCCGAAAAGCTCGACTCTGAATCTCCATACCCAGGTAAACAATGGTCTGGGATGGGACGAGCTGGGACTTCTCTAAATTGACCAGGAGGCCCAGCTCCTTGGTCAGATCCATAGTCCATCTGAGATTCTCCAGACAGCGACGACTTGTGGGAGCTCTTAAAAGCCAGTCGTCTAAATAGAGGGAGGCTCTGATGTCTGCCAAGTGAAGGAATTTCGCAATATTCCTCATCAGTCTCGTAAACACAAGAGGTGCCGTGCTTAGGCCAAAGCACAGGGCTTGGAACTAGTACACAACCTTTCCAAAGACGAATCTTAGGAAAGGTTGGGAGTCTGGATGGATGGGGACGTGAAAGTATGCGTCTTTCAGGTCTAACGAGACTATCCAGTCCTCCTGCCTGACCGCTGCTAGGACCGACTTCGTCGTCTCCATCGTGAACGTCTGCTTGGTGACATAAGCATTGAGAGCACTGACGTCCAGCACCGGTCTCCAACCTCCTGTCTTCTTGGCTACCAGGAAGAGACGGTTGTAAAAGCCCGGGGATTGATGATCCCGGACTATGACCACTGCTTCCTTTTGTAGCAAGAGCGACACCTCTTGTTGCAACGCTAGCCTCTTGTCCTTCTCCTTGTAGTTGGGAGAGAGGTTGATGGGAGATGTAGATAGAGGGGGATTGAGGCAGAACGGAATTCTGTATCCCTCCCTTAGCCACTTCACAGACTGAGCGT
Source organism: Palaemon carinicauda (assembly GCF_036898095.1). Taxonomy (NCBI): domain Eukaryota; kingdom Metazoa; phylum Arthropoda; class Malacostraca; order Decapoda; family Palaemonidae; genus Palaemon; species Palaemon carinicauda. Next base: position 42,656,889 of record NC_090726.1, on the reverse strand, counting down.
CTGCACCTCTGCTCTCCCAAGCTTGCCAGAAGGTCTTGAGTCTGGCTCCTACTGCTGTCTGGAGAGGAAGGCAGTCAAAACTTGCCTTTTGCGGACTTGGAACCCTTCTTGGACTTGCCACGGTGACTGTCTGCACGGGTACCTCCTCTGCTGGAGGTTCTGCCACGAAAGGGCGGGATGAACCTAGAAGCAGGTGTATCAACTGCTAAAGGGCGGAAGGGTCTAGGCACGGAAGGTAAGGTTTTAGCCTTACGTGCAGAAGAAGCCATGAGGTCATGCGTATCCTTCTGGATAAGAGAGGCAGCCATCCCCTTAATCAACTCCTCCGGAAACAGACACTTGGAGAGAGGAGCAAACAGCAACTCTGACTTCTGGCAAGGAGTGATACCAGCAGATAAGAAGGAGCACAGATGTTCTCTCTTCTTGAGGACCCCTGATACATATGAAGCCGCAAGTTCACCAGACCCATCCCGTATTGCCTTGTCCATGCTGGACATGATCAGCATGGCCGAGTCCTTGTCAGAAGGGGAAGTCTTCCTGCTTAAGGCTCCCAAACACCAATCGAGGAAGTTGAATATCTCGAAGGCACGAAAGACTCCCTTCAACATATGATCAAGATCGGAAAAGGACCAGCAGATCTTCGAACGTCTCATAGCCAACCTGCGGGGAGAGTCAACCAGACTTGAGAAGTCGGCCTGGGCAGAGGCAGGAACCCCCAAGCCAGGTTCCTCTCCCGTGGCATACCAGACGCTCGACTTAGAAGCCAGCTTGGGAGGAGGAAACACAAAAGAGGTCCTTCCCAGTTGCTTCTTGGAATGCAACCAGTCCCCCATAACCCTCAAAGCTCTCCTTGATGATCTGGCGAGAACAAGCTTGGTGAAGGCAGGCGCAGCAGACTGCATGCCCAGAGCAAACTCGGAGGGAGGAGAACGAGGGGTTGCAGACACAAAGTGTTCAGGATACAATTCTCTGAACAAAGCAAGGACTTTGCGAAAGTCTAAGGAGGGTGGCGAAGACTTGTGTCCTTCAACATCAGAGTGAGGATCATCCAGATGAGCAGCTTCATCCTCCGATACATCCTCATCCGAAAGTTGAGTTGTGAGTGGCAAAGGCAGAGCAGCAAGCTGAGCGGCTGAATCCTGCAGAACGGGTGCATGCGTACCTGCGGATCCATCATCATGCCTCTGCTGGACAGACTGTGAGCTGGCAACAACAAAAGCAGAGGGCCGGTGTGTGGGAGGGTCTGCGGTGGGCTGAGGAGCATGCGGTATGGTATGCAGAGCATGTTGTAAGGCATGCGGCTCATGCTGCATGGTATGCGGCTCATGCTGCATGGTATGCGGCTCATGCTGCATGGTATGCGGAGCATGCTGTAAGGTCCGCAGAGCATGCTGCATGGGCTGAGGAGAATGCCGCATAGTGCTGGAACCCGGCAACTCCTGATGCGGCAGCTCACGCATGTTAGCAGATGGTGCAGCAAGAACATGCGTTTGGCAGTGAGGACTGCGCATCGGTGGAGGAGCTCTCACAGGTGGGGTGTGGGAGCAGGCAGCCGCAGTATCTGCTGAGCGCACAACCTCTGCGGGTTGTAGGTTAACAGGAGAGGTGTTAACCTTCTCGGCATGATACTCCTGCATAAAAGCCGCAAGCTGAGACTGCATAGTCTGCAGCATGGACCACTTAGGGTCTACTGTGGTTGGAGCAACAACAGACGGAGCAGAGGCCTGTTGAGGGACCACTCTACCTCTCTTGGGAGGTGTGCAGTCATCAGATGACTGCGGCGAGTCCGAACTGACCCAGTGGCTACACCTGGGCCGTTGGACTAGCTCGGAAGGGACCTTACGTTTGAGCGGTCGTGAGACCTTGGTCCACCGTTTCCTCCTGGAAACCTCTTCCACAGACGAGGAATGTAAGGGCTCATTCGTCTGGGAGTGGAAGGGACGATCCTTAGCAGATGCGTCCGCAACCACTGAGGATACATCCGTGCGCCGATCAAGGCCTGCCGAACCCTTTGGTCCTTCGACATTGCTTCTCCCCTGGGCTTGGGAGCTTGCAAGAGGTCCCGGACTGGGAGGACGACTGGCACGCACAGATGTACCCTCATGCGCAACACTGACACTGACACTATGCACAGCACTAGCACTAACACTTCCCACTGCACTCTTCGCTTTCAGCTCTCTGACATCTGCCAAGAGCTGATTGCGGTCACTAACCAACGACTCCACCTTATCACCGAGAGCCTGAATGGCACGCAACATATCAGCCATTGCAGGCTGAGCACTCGTAGCAGGTTCGGGAGTCACCACCACAGGGTAAGGAAAAGGTTGAGGGGCATGGGGAGAGGAAAAATCCACAGAGCGAGAAGAACTCCTCCTATCTCTCTCCTTCTCTAACCTACGTGTATATCTGAGGAATTCATTAAAATCGAATTCCGAAAGCCCAGCACATTCCCCACATCGATCTTCCAATTGACAGGATTTTCCCCTACAATTGGAACATACGGTGTGAGGATCTATAGAGGCCTTCGGAAGACGCCTATTACAAGTCCTAACACTACACTGCCTGTATTTAGGAACTTGGGAATGGTCAGACATCTTGAATTTAGAGGTAGTCAAGGGGGAATTCCAAAATAAAGCAAAGATCGTTAACCAATGAATCAAATTAATTCCAAAAGCTTGCTAAGCTAAGGATAAAGCTTCCTGAACAGCGAAGGCTAAATTTCAGAGCAAATACATCACCAAAACGTGAACAAAAGACTCCAAAATCAACAGCGTATCCATGTAGGTCTTGCCGGCGGCACGACAGAGGAAAAATTGAGGTCTTGTTGAGAAGAAGTACTTGAGTACCTGACCACAGATGGCGCTGTTGTGTACACCCCCACCTGGATAGCGATCGCTGGCGTATCCCGACCGTAAATTTCTGTCGGGCAACGGAGTTGACAGCTACATGATCATCGGGTAAGATTAATATTGAAAAATAGACCATACACCACAAAACCTAAATGATTTATGGATGAAATATTAATATTTCTGACAGGTTACTAAAAATGGTTGAAGCAATAGCTATTGGGCTCAATTCTGAGAGGTACTATGGCAGTTCAATAGTTATGGTGAAATATGAAAATACAAAATCAAAATACTTAAGGACAAAATTTTGAAATTAATAAAAATCTAGGGATATAATCAACACAAAAAGAAACTCTAAAACAAAAAATACAAATAATTTATTTGGTAAATCCTTAAAATAAAAGCCAGGTAAAAAATAGGGCAAAGCAAGAGGGAGAGGGTTCACCTGCCAGTGGAACAATTACAGTACCAATAAAAGAGAGTATCTAACTAGGACAAATCCTTGGTCTAACTGAGCTAGACTTGTTAAAAATGATATCCTGCCTGCAATATTTTGAGCTATTAAATGAACATCTTACTGTTTTGCTATATATTTTTCAACATAGAAAATGATTGATAACACAATAAAAATACAAAGAACGTTTTAAATTCATGCATTTCCTATTTGTTTCTTCCAAGATTAAAAAATATATACTGAAGATATACAAACAAAATATACACTGTAGTCATCTAACGTCATCAAATCTTATACAAAGACGAAAACAACTGAAGCTAGAGATCTGTTTTAATTCCCCTACACACAGTGGTAAGCAATCGTACAACATAATTACTATCACATTGAATTTCATGAAGCTCTTTTCTTACTACAATGACAATATTTTGGTTATTTGCACAAACAATTGTATTTTCTTTCTCTTTATCACCCAAAAATTTTTATAATACATAAGAAAGTCCCCTACTTACAAACTTGTCCCGCTCAAACACATTAGTTTCTCTGGTCGCTCCAACCTCACCATCCTTGTGAGGTAAGGATGGGGGGTTTGGGAGAGCCTATAGATCTATCTGCTGAGTTATAAGCACCCATTGCCTGGCCCTCCTTGGTCCTAGCTTGAATGGAGAGGGGGCTTGGGTGCTAATCATATGTATATATGGTCAGTCTCTAGGGCATTGTCCTGCTATATAAGGGAATGTCGCTGTCCCTTTCCTCTGCCATTCATGAGCTGCCTTTGAACCTTTAACCCTTTTACCCCCAAAGGACGTACTGGTACATTTCACAAAACTCATTCCTTTACCCCCTTGGACGTACCGGTACGTCCTTGCAAAAAACTGCTATTTACATTTTTTTTTCATATTTTTGATAATATTTTGAGAAACTTCAGGCATTTTCCAAAAGAATGAGACCAACGTGACCTTTCTATGACGAAAATTAAGGCTGTTAGAGCAATTTAAAAACAATATACTGCAAAATGTGCTTGAAAAAAAATAACCCCTGGGGGTTAACGGTTGGAAAGTTCCAAATAGCCTGGGGGTAAAAGGATTAAACGACTATCTGTTGAATTTTGGAGCTGGAAATCTTACAGATGGGAGTCAGGTTAGGCCTAACCTACGCCAAAATTTGAAAAAATCCAACTTTCAAACAATTCGACTTACAGACAGCTTCTTGGAACCTATTATGTTTGCATGTTGAGGACCTTCCGTACTGTATGTTTTAACCCTTTTACCCCCAGGCTATTTGGAAATTTCCAACCCTTAACCCCCAGGGGGTTATTTTTTTCCCAGCACATATTGCAGTATATTTTTTTTAAATTGCTCTAACAGCCTTAATTTTTGTCATAGAGAGGTCAGGTTGGTCTCATTCTCTTGGAAAATGCCTGAATTTTTTCAAAAAATTATCAAAAATATGAAAAAAAAAAATTTTATAGCATTTTTTTGCAAGGACGTACCGGTACGTCCATGGGGGTAAAGGGATGAGTTTTGTGAAACGTACCAGTACGTCCTTTGGGGGTAAAAGGGTTAACTGACAAACAATTGGATTTACTTGCTATTTATCCCCAAACTCTTTTTATAATCCCTTAACTAAAATAATGAGTTAATAAAGTTACAAAACTTGTAAGGTTTTTCAATAACTTAAATACATCACTGAATTCACTTGTACCAAGACCTTCAGAAAGTTGTGTTTGCCAAGAGCCAAGACATTTGCTTGATAAAATGAAAAGAGCAAGATGACAAATTCGAAGATAATTTGTATTTTTCCTAACCATACAAACCTTAGCTATTTACAAAGGGTTATTACTTTTAGCGTAGCTGAAATGGCGAGCCATTAGAATTTAACGAGGGTGTATTACCCCCGCGCTAGTTAGCGGGGGGGTAGGGGAGTGGTAGCTAGCTACCCCTCCTCCCCCTCACACACAGGTGAATACTCACTTTCACTTAGAGGTAGGACTTGTCTTGGGGGACAGGGCTGGCGGGCAAATATGTGTAAATAGCTAAGGTTTGTATGGTTAGGAAAAATACAAATTATCTTCGAATTTGTCATTTGTTCCGTAACCGAAATACAAACCACGCTATTTACAAAGGGTGACTTATCCCTTAGGAAGGGTGGAAAGTCCCCAGCCATACTGGCTTTGGCTTTACCCGGGGACTCAGAATCCGAGTGAGTCGCACTCGAGAAAAGGAGTCCCTGCACCTCACAAGTTCCTTGCACCGCAAGGAACCATGTGGCCTACGTAAGCTTGTGTGTGAAGGAAGAAGTGTGACCCGTCCTAGGCAGTTGACCTGGAGTTCCAGAAGGAACTCTGGGTTAGGACGTTCCCAATACCACCTCGTCAGGGTATGGGGGACGCGACAGTATTGACTCAATACTCGGAACACAAGGAAGCATGGTTTACCTGCAGAGGTTCGAGGTCAGCTATGCAGAGACCAGGATGCTGCTTCCCCGTAGAGGGGATGATGAAGAAAGAAGTAAGGGCCAGACATACTTCTTTCGTTCATGCAGACTAAAACCTGATAACAATGCCCTCAACCTTCTGCTACCTGTCCAAAAAGGAGCCTGAGGTTAGACCAGCTGTTGTGTAGCCACCACAGAGCGATAGAAAACGTATCGAGACTCCTGTGGGTCACGCCCTGCAGGAAGCGGGCTGCGAAGGTCATCAGACGCTTCCAGACTCCAGCTTGTAGCACCTGCGTCACAGAGTAGTATTACTCGAAGGCGAGGGACGTTGCGATGTATCCAACATCGTGCTGTAGGGCGACGTGACGGGGGAGGGTCTGAAGACAGGTCGAGATGAATGTCCTTGAGTCCGGGCTGAAGAGGTATACTGGTGACTCTCCCCCCATGTCCTCCTTGTGTTCCCAAATCGGCTGCAACTGAGGCCAAACTGCAGCTGTTCCCAGCGCTAACCTCTCGATTCCTGTACTGGCAAGAAAGAGAAGGTCTTGGGACATCAGACACAGAATGGAGACTCAAAATCTTGAATGAATCGGACCGAAGGGTCGGGACCCTCAGATTCTGAGTCTAGCCAACAACTCAGGAGCGAGCCTGAATGTTGCCTTCCCCTCTTCCTTAGAAAGGGGGGGGAGTAGTAAGAGACCAAGAAGATTGCTTACACACTGGCCGTGGCCAGAGTGAGCAGAAGACCCAAGGCGGAATACAATCCGAGGCCTGTCATAAAAGGGTCTTGAGAAGATCTCTTAAAGGACTAAAAGTCCGAGCCATGCTCCAAGTTGGAGGTCTTCCTCCGACTAGGGCAGGGACGATCGTAGCTTCGCATGAGCGAGGATAGATCCAGCGGGCAGGAAAAAGTTATTCCTTTAAGCCTGAAGGTCAGGGAAAGGCTGAGCGACAGGCTTCATTGCCAAGAGCGGAAAGGAGTTTCCTCCCGCCGAAAGGCAATAAGACCGTTATTGCTGGAGAAGAGGCCTCACGGGAAGAGGTATATCTCCCACGGCACCAACCACCTTAGACTCTTCACTTTGCCTGGGAGACCCCTGTGGATGACTATCGCAGATGACGCGACCTCCGTACCGCGACTGTAGCGGGTTGTCTCTTCTAGAGGAGGAAGCGTAGTGTCTCCAGGCATGAAGCCGAAGCGACGTCCCGGTTCGGGAGAGATGTCGCAGTGTGGTTGCTTGAGTAGTCTGCGCCGTGGGAGAAGCTCTCCCGGGAGTTCCGTCAGGGGAAGCAGAGGGTCCAGAAACCGTTCTGCGCATAGTCCCAGTGGAGCTCTCCCATTGAAAGGTTGACAGACAACCTGGTTTTGTTGAGACCCATTGTCCGCAGACAAAAAGGAGGGAAGACGCAGGCGTCGAAGTTGTCCCACCATCACCGGAATGCATCTTGCCAGAGTCTCGGGGTCTGAGACTGGGGGGAAAACTAGCGGAAGCTTGAGGTTCCAAGCTGTCGCGATCAGGTCCCCCAGACCAGCACTTGCTGGTTACCCAAGGTCAAAGACCCTTAGGTACACTCTCTCTATGAGGCTCTGCTCGGATAGTCTGAGAGAAACATTCCCCTGCCTGGAATGAGAGAGCCGATGGTGGAATTGAGAGAATCTCAATCATCCCGGTATCTCTACTGCAAGATGTGAAGGTGTGAAAATGCGTCCCCTGCTGGTTAGCATGAAGTCGACACGCAACGGGGCGACTTGGCAGGAGCGGTAGGATCTGAAGAGGGGCCAGACTAAGGCCCTTAAGCCTGCCTGAATGATGGAGAGGTATCCTTCAGGTCTTGACCATAGGCCTGGACCGGAACATGCCCCCCCCCCTTTCCTTTGACGAGTCCGAGAACCGCATCAAGAATGTGGGGAAAGGACGAGAATATCCACTACCATCAAGAGGCTCCATAGGTCAACACCCATTGCAGGTTTAATAGTTCCGCTGGTCCCATAGGGCCAGGGAGTCCGGTTAAACATTGCCTGAAGCCACCGGAACTTGGATCGCCCCACATGGAACTTATCCTGAGGCGACCGTTCGGACTATAAACGGGTCAATGAGGAAAGAAGAACTAGGAAACGTTCCAAGGTAGGGCTGAAAATTCTGCTTGACTGAGAACAGGTACTGCGACTCTCCTCAGTCTTGCCACAGTCAACCGAAAGGAAGGCTCGGAGGATGTGGTAACAGAATCTGGCGTCCCCAGGTGGTCACCCATCCAAGTACCGACGTTGCTTAACCTCGCTGGACGGACGAGAAGCGGGGTTTCCAACGTGGTAAGGCGGTTGACTCAATATCATGGCCAGATACTCCAGATGTTGAGGCAGGGGAAGAGAAGGCTCCAAGCAAAATACCATGAGCCCACACTCATGGTCAGCATTCGGAAGCTTTTCCCGGCGCTGAAGAAGGTCGAAACCCGAGCCTACCGGAGTTGACCAGCCCTCCAAACAGCAGAGGAGGCGGAAGTCTGCACCTGAGCGGCCAAGAGGAAGGCAGGGAGAGTTCTCTGGGGAAACAAACCTGCTATGCCACGGCGGGATAGCCACACTGCATCATAAGCAGGAATACTTGCAGTTTAGGCTGAATTCGACGAGCACCCTGGAAGATGGATGGAATGGAAACTGAAAGTACCCGTCCTTCCGATCCAGGGTTAAAGGAGTCCTGTCGCCTCGTTACCAGTCTGATCGATTCTGCTGGTCTACGCTGGCCAAAGTTTGTTCGACAAACTTGATCAGGGCTGAGAGGTCGACTATGGACATCCCCTCTCAGATCCTTCCTTACAAGAAAGGATCGACTGAGGGGGCCGGGGGTGAAGCCGTCGATGATCCTAAGGAAGACCTTCGCCTAAGGTATGGATCATTCTGCCCAACCGGGCAACTCTGCTGATGCTATGGCATAGAGGTTCAGAGACACTGAATTCGCTGACAGAGACGGCAGGCGCGATATCCTTGGCTACTCACAGAGATTGTGCGGGAATGGGCATCGGGAAGCTGTCATTCGGATGAGTAACCTTAAGCATCCTCCCAGCGAAAAAACCTGCAATCCTAGAGTTCGTGAACTCCTTTTAGGACTATGCCCCCCCGGGGGAGTCTCCCGTGCCATCTGTTCCTGACAGGAGGAAACTGCAATTGGACACCTTGTCCCAGTTGTCGTAGCCGATAACTTAGGCCGACGTGGTTGAAAGAAAAGGGAGCTGGAGCCCTGCAGAGTCTGGAAGAAAGCGCCTTGGAGGAGTGAAACCGGAAGTCGATTTACTCCGCACAGCAGATGTTTAAGTCTCTGTCCTTGGGCAAAGACAAAACTCTTCTCAAGGATGGAAGGGTGTCTGAGGTCGTTGACCTCCACAGATGAGACACCCGAAGGAAGCCTTCAGTCAGTGCGTCCAGATGGTACAACATCGAGCTTGTCCGCAAGTTAGATACTTAACGACGAAAGGCCAAGGTGCCTGAGCTCGAGAGGAGGAAAGTACCCTTGATCTTCCTGTAGCTTCCTTGAACCAAACCTCGGGCCGTAACCGAGGAGGGAAAGAACCTGGTAAGCTCCCAGAGGAAGAGGTAAGCAGTCACCCCTTGTCCGATGGAGAAATCTTCAACGGAAAGCCCCCCCGCCAAAAATCCTTCCAGGGCGGGAGAAGGAGAGAGTACTCGTGCAGGAGAGGGGACCCTCGAGACCGACCTCTTGGGAACCAACTTCGCCCTGGGGGAAGTCACCACGAAGTCCACTCCTCTCTTTCTCTTCAGCGTAGGAGAGACAGCCGCTGGTTTGTTACCCTGGCCGGTGAGTGCTGGTTTCATAACCCTCATTAACGCCCGTGCCAGCGGATCAAACCATGTCTGCTGCTCCAAGGACACAGAGTCCGAAATCCTCGCTAAGGTGAAAGGGATCGGGCGATCCTTTGGAGAGGACACGACGGTTCCTGCCTGAAAAGAAGGTGGGAAGAATGCTGTACTGACCTGTCTTCGTCCTGCACTACCAACCTGTGCTTGGATGGAGGTGATCCCGAGTGCCGCCTAGGAGCACGCGTCCCTGCTGCTACCACCGGCTGTGGAATTCGCCGCGAACTATGGTCGCGCGAGGGCGAACGGTCGCGCAAAGGCGAATGGTCGCGCGGGCGCACAGGCGAGCGGTCGCGCGGGCGCGCAGGCGAGCGGTCGCGAGGGCGCGCAGGCGAGCGATCGCGCGGGCGCGCAGGCGAGCGATCGCGCGGGCGCGCAGGCGAGCGATCGCGCGGGCGCGCAGGCGAGCGATCGCGCGGGCGCGCAGGCGAGCGATCGCGCGGGCGCGCAGGCGAGCGATCGCGCGGGCGCGCAGGCGAATGGGCGTGACGGCGAGGGATCGTGCTGCCGCGTAGGTGAAGAAGATCGCTGGCGGTAAGCGATGGCGAGCAGCATGTGTAGGTGAATGATCGCGTGATATGGTGCGATGGTGATCAGCATCCGCAAGAGGGCGAGCGTTCAGGGTTGTGCGATGAGGAGCAGCATGCGTAAGCGGGCAATCGTGCAGGGTTGTGCGATGGCGAGCAGCATGCGCAGGTGAATGATCGCGTGAAAGGGTGCGATGGTGACCAGCATCTGCAGGAGGGCGATCGTTCAGGGTTGTGCGATGAGGAGCAGCATGCGTAAGCGGGCAATCGTTCAGGGTTGTGCGATGGCGAGCAGCATGCGCAGGTGAATGATCGCGTGAAAGGGTGCGATGGTGATCAGCATCTGCAGGAGGGCGATCGTTCAGGGTTGTGCGATGAGGAGCAGCATGCGTAAGCGGGCAATCGTTCAGGGTTGTGCGATGGCGAGCAGCATGCGCAGGTGAATGATCGCGTGAAAGGGTGCGATGGTGATCAGCATCCGCAAGAGGGCGATCGTTCAGGGTTGTGCGATGAGGAGCAGCATGCGTAAGCGGGCAATCGTTCAGGGTTGTGCGATGGCGATCAGCATCCGCAGTTGAGGGTCGCGCGATGGCGATCAGCATCCGCAGTTGAGGGTCGCGCGATGGCGATCAGCATCCGCAGTTGAGGGTCGCGCGATGGCGATCAGCATCCGCAGTTGAGGGTCGCGCGATGGCGATCAGCATCTGCAGTTGAGGGTCGCGCGATGGCGATCAGCATCCGCAGTTGAGGGTCGCGCGATGGCGATCAGCATCTGCAGTTGAGGGTCGCGCGATGGCGATCAGCATCTGCAGTTGAGGGTCGCGCGATGGCGATCAGCATCCGCAGTTGAGCTAGTAGCTGGCGAACCATGTTCCTTCAGAAGTGTTGGAGAACGTTGGCGTGCCAGCTGTAACACACGTGGGCGATCCGGAGATCGCTGGCGAGCTGATGATCGCTGACGAGCTGACGATCGCTGGCGAGCTGATGATCGCTGACGAGCTGATGATCGCTGACGAGCTGATGATCGCTGACGAGCAGAAGGCTATGCGTGGAAGCCTGCGCAAAGAAGAGTCCTTGACCCCGACCTGAACCGAAGTTCTAGATCGCGAGGGCGAACGTGGGCGCACAGGGCACGTAACAGGAACCGCAGGGAAGATCATCTTGAAAGCGCTGACGAACAGGAGAGCGCTGACGAACAGAAGGGCGCACAGGGAAACCCTGACACGCAAGGGAAGAACCCCCGTGGGGGCAACCCTTTGCCCCGAAGGGATCGTTGTCCGCCGGGAGACTGATGTCCGTCGGAAGACCGCTGTCCGTCGGGAAGACCGTTGTCCGTCGGGAAGACCGTTGCCCGTCGGGAGACGAGATTAGACTGCTGTCCATCTGCACCAAGACGGAAGATCGAGAAAAAGAAGTTGTAGGCTGCAAACGGAGATTCAAAAAGGCGCCTCAAGCACCCTTATAGGGAGATGAGAGGCCCTTACGACGAGGCGGACGGAGGGCCTTACGGCGAGGGAGGCCAACAGCAACAGCAACAGAAGAAACCTCCGAAGAGGAGTCTCTATGAGTGTACTCTCTCGCGAACGACAGAGAAACACTTCGTGGAAGAGACTGGTCAGCCAGTGACCTAAAAGGGGCAATCCTCCGAAGAGGAGCCCCTGCAGTTGCCCAGCCCCTTGAGCGAAACTGCAGGTGCGACCGCTCAGCACCAAGAGCATAGACGCACGAAAAAGAGGCAAGAGAAGAACCCCCCAAAAGAGGAAAAGCTCAAGCCTGGACAGGAAAAAACTTCCCTCGGAAGGAAAGATATCCGCCCAAGGAGGCAAGCCTCCTGACTGTTCTAAAATGAACTGGAGAGCTGTCCGTCGACACGGGAGTACTACCAGTAGAAGGAGACACGCCCCTGACGACAATACAAGGGGGGAGGCAGCAACAGCCGAATCCCCAGGACTCAACCAGACAGCTCACACCGTTGCTATATTACAGAAACGAACTAGATCGGTAACTGTAAAAAAATAAAACAAATAATATTAGTACACATTCATTCCCCCGGGAAGGCTCCGAAGAGGAATCCCGAGGAAAAGGAACAAGAATTACACAACAGGCACGTGCCCTCACAACCACTTACACTCGCGGAAGGAGAGCTGTAACCAAAACAGAATTATAACAATTATAATTATGTAACTATGTAATTATGTAATTTAAAAAAAAAAAAATGAACACTAAAGAAAAAAACGAAAACCCCGAAAGGAATCGTTCTACAAGCTGAAAAATTAACAACTACAATTAGATTCATAAACTAATTGAGACAAAATGTACGGCGTAGCAACCCCACCCACACGGGAAGGAAGCTACAAGGTCGTAGTAAAACATAGTAAAAGGGTGAACGACCTCAAGAGAGAGAGAGAGAGAAAGACCGAAGTCAAACTCGATCGCAACCCATAAAATTAGGCCGTGGTGGCCTAACTGCCGAGGCCTCCACGTAGATATCGTACACTACACACACACATCTGAAAAGGAAACTTACTTATTTCTATACTCAAATATATATACAAACATGAAAACATGTTTACATATATATTGAGTAAAAGAAAAGTAAGCGATTAAGTAAAGACAAAACAGACAATGGCTGCCAAGCGAGGACCAAGACAGAGACGTCTGTCACAGTCCGAGCCAAAAGTGAAAGTGAGTATTCACCTGTGTGTGAGGGGGAGGAGGGGTAGCTAGCTACCACTCCCCTACCCCCCCGCTAACTAGCGCGGGGGTAATACACCCTCGTTAAATTCTAATGGCTCGCCATTTCAGCTACGCTAAAAGTAATAACCCTTTGTAAATAGCGTGGTTTGTATTTCGGTTACGGAACAATTTTGTTTTCATGTAAATATCAAACCACTACAGAAGCTTCCTATTTCACTCCATCACGATGTAGCTGATGATGATGATGACAAAAATTTAAAAGATTTCGGAGGCAAAACTCTCAATCAAAATTAATAGAATTGATATACCAAAAATTACTAATTCCTATTAGCGTCAATATGCGTAGGAGATGATGATGATGATGATACAATGGCTGCTTTCCTCTTGGTAAGGGTAGAAGAGACTCTTTAGCTATAGTAAGCAGCTCTTCTTGGTGAGGGACACTTCAAAATAAAACCATTCTTCTCAAGTCTTGGGTAGTGCCATAGCCTCTGTACCATGGTCTTCCACTGTCTTGGATTAGAGTTCTCTTGCTTGAGGGTACAACCAGGCACATTATTCTATCTTTTTTCTCTTACTCGTGTTTTTATTCTTAATTTTTTATAGTTTATATATGAAAGACCTATTTTAATGTTGTTACTGTTCTTAAAAAATTTTATTTTAATAGTTCATTACTGCACTTGTAGTTTATTTATTTCCTTATTTCCTTTCCTCATTGGGCTATTTTTCCCTGTTGGAGCCCTTGGGCTTATGACACCTTACTCTTCCAACTAGGGTTATAGCTTAGCTTGTAATAATAATAATAATAATAATAATAATAATAATAATAATAATAATAATAAATGGTATATGTTATTCACGCAACCTTGCTTGTAAACTTATTTTGGCCATCTCTTCTCAGGATAAAAAAGGAGCGAAATCATGGCTCTCTCTTATGTCCTAAAATTACATCTTGGGTATTGCTGGACCAAAGCTCTTCAAACTGCATATCTAGGCTTGCAGTTACGTACATGTTACTGCTGGACAGTTTGGCACAAATGTATCAATCTTAGATTCCCTTCAATTGGTGAGGAGTTCTCTTCAAGAAAATTATTTCCTTATTAACCCTTTTACCCCCAGGCTATTTGGAAATTTCCAACCCTTAACCCCCAAGGGGTTATTTTTTTCCCAGCACATTTTGCAGTATATTTTTTTTAAATTGCTCTAACAGTCTTAATTTTTCTCATAGAGAGGTCAGGTTGGTCTCATTCTCTTGGAAAATGCCTGAATTTTCTAAAAAAAAAAAAAAAGAAAAAATGATCAAAAATATGAAAAAAAAAATTTTTATAGCATTTTTTTGCAAGGACGTACCGGTACGTCCATGGGGGTAAAGGGATGGCTTTTGTGAAACGTACCAGTACGTCCTTTGGGGGTAAAAGGGTTAAGAAAGTTTTTATTAGAACATGACTGCACCTTCTTTGATCTTTCCTGCATGAGTATGACAGGTAACTACCTACAGTACTTTCCTTGTAATTATAACCAACTTCTAGAGTTCGTGTATTCATAACCTCTTTTAGGAATGTAGCAAGCTGAATCAAACCAAGACCTGTAAACCACCACGAACCTGTTTTCTTGTGACACTTAGGAATGGAAAAGTCTTGTTATTAAGTTGTCACCAATAACCACGTTCCTAATAGTTCGGAATTCTGAGATACAATAGTCTCCATGAGATTTGTATGGCATTTTATAACAAATCTAGCCACCATAGCCTTCTAGACTGCAACTTGTCATATTCATCCCATCATATTTGCAGCATTCTCTAGAGTTCTCATGTTGCATGTTTGTCCGTGTTTAGACTGACACACAGCACCCATCTCAAAACCTGGCCTGGTAATCATTGTGTCAAGATGTTTATTCATCTGTCCTTTCAAAGTTGGTCTTTGTTGACCTTGCTACTACTGGGTTTGATGACTCCCTCCATTTTATTTTCCTATTTCATGCCGGTCTCTGTGTCTAGTCGCTCTTAAGACTGCAGAATATCCAATCTACTCACAGGGTCTTCACACAAATCATAACACACTCCATAATGAAGCAATTTACATAAATAGACAACTCACTAAGGATGCTGATCTCTACAGCAAGCAAAACAATTTATCTACTGTATTGACGAGACAAAGATAGGAGCCAGCCAATAACTAAACTGGGTCAGGCACTGCCAAAGTCTAAAAATATGACTTTGTAGTCTAGTTGAACTACTTTATATTGTATTATCAGTATATACCTAAAAATTAAGCCTGATAAAAGGATAATTCAGGGTAATGTACACAAGCATTAAAATAAATGTGCAGTATCACTAAAACCTGCAAGACCAAATAGCATTACTAATACAGTGCAGATATGTTACCTACATTATATCTTACATAAAAAGAGCTAGAGTACAGAGTACAGTAATGTACTGTATGGTAGGTAGTACAGCATCTTTGATTTTTTTCAATCTCCCCTTTTGCTTGTTTTGAATGAACCTTGCAGTGAGAATTAACCCTTTTACCCCCAGGCTCTTTGGAAATTTCCAACCCTTAACCCCCAAGGGGTTATTTTTTTCCCCAGCACATTTTGCAGTATATTTTTTTTTTAATTGCTCTAACAGCCTTAATTTTTGTCATAGAGAGGTCAGGTTGATCTCATTCTCTTGGAAAATGCCTGATTTTTTTCAAAAAATTATCAAAAATATAAAAAAAAAAGTGTTTATAGCATTTTTTTGCAAGGACCTACCGGTACGTTCATGGGGCTAAAGGGATGGGTTTTGTGAAACGTACCAGTACGTCCTTTGGGGGTAAAAGGGTTAACATTATACAGAGGAATAAAATATTTGGCGATAAAGTATAAATAGATCATTCCACTGGCAGGAAATTCACACAAGAAAATAACCCGGAAAGTCTATTTTATCAAAGGAATGACTCAACTCAAAGCTAGAACATGCTTAGTCAGGCATTGCAATTTAAATAAAATAACAGCTCAGCATATTGAATACAAGTTGCTTACGATGCTCATTCAGCTAAAGCCTATCTATCTTGTATTTCACATTCTGTTCAAACAAATCAGCTAATACATAAAATTCATTATCTACTTAAAGTTACGTGTATATGCAAATAGAACACAGGCTATTCTTACAACTCACCTTGTAATTTGAATAAGAAAATACTGAAATGTTGTAATATATTCAAGTCAAAATAAACACATAAATAACATTGCCTGATAATCTAATACACAACTACATACCTTGTGTCCGTATATTCGAGTCTTGGTTTTAATGTCCTATTACAAAATTATTAATGACTGTTCAGTGAAAATAATTGCTCTGAATTATTTAGAAAACTCACTAGTTTTGCCTCGTATGCAATTTGTTTAGTTTGGGGTTTTTTTTTGCGGGAATCGGAGAAAACTCGTCTTCAGTCAGTCCCTTTAAATGACAGCTGTGCCGCCATCAGTGCGATGGATATATTGTAATTAATCAGTGCAACAAACTTAAGCAAGTAGCCATTTTGATTTACCTTCATTAAAAATCCTAAAAAATCTTATAAGTTTTTAGAAAACAATAGTAAACTTAATGTATATGAATAATGTGTTACATTAATATAAAAACACACTAAAACCAAGACACAAATTTACGGACACCCAGCATATCTATAAATACCATGTAATATCAAAACATAATGCAAACACAACTGAAAAATGAGAAACACGTTCCTATAATATGCAACTACAGTACTTCAAAAACTACAATAAATAATTTCAACATCTACAACATACCTACATACTTAACTCATCTACGCATTCTCTGACATTCATTCCAATTCTGAAACAAAACAAAAACAACAGATAAGACTTAACAGTGTGCTACCTCTGTGCAATAAAACATGCATATAACCCTGAAAAAATAAATGTGTAATAGGTTTCACTTTGAGTAGCTGCATTTCATAAATTGAGGTGCTCCCTGTAACGATAAAACTCTGTGAAACGGATTCTCCCTTCTACGAAAAACAATTACGAGTACAGTATAGCATGCTAAGAGAGAGGGGGGACATGCCGTGCCCGCTGCTACTCAGAGGCCTAACGTGCTGTGCATCGGCAGAATATTGTGGTGACACAAAAGGGGGCAACCATTCACAATCAGCCAGCGATCCTGAAACGAAGCAGTCTTACCAGATAGTTGATGGTCATCGTACCCTCTCCTGGTTGGAGCACCCCTTCTTTTAACAGGGTTTTTAACGTTAGGCCTCGCCCAGTGCTTCTGCCGTGCGTTACAGCTTCTATCTCTTCTTCCTCCTCCTCCTCTTCCACATCGTCTTCCTCTTCCTCTACTTCTTCTTCTTCCTCGTCATCTTCGATTTCTTCCACTTCGTCATCTATTTGGATCTCTTCGAGAGGAGCAGTGGATGTCTCACCTGACATCTTTTAAATCTACAATCCAATTTTGAATTAAGTGTTTAATTTCTGGAAACTTTCAAATAAAACTGCCATCGATAAGCTAAACAGTAAAGAGATAATTCTAATACATTCATAATGTATTGAAGATATACTCGGTCAATGAAAACATTAAATTGACCAGAAAACAAATATATGAAAGTTGAAATTGTCAAAATATAGAGCTAACCTTTAGCTACTCAAAATGAAACAGCCTATTCAATAAAATTTCTGAAGTAGAACCTTTTTAGACTAAAATATGAGAGAGAGAGAGAGAGAGAGAGAGAGAGAGAGAGAGAGAGAGAGAGAGAGAGAGAGAGAGAGAGAGAGAGAGAGAGCACTCCCAATTTAGTAAGACAGGAATTCTGGCTTAGGTTAAGATTGAATGCAACTCTGCATCTTACAGATCAATTTACAAAACCCTAAGCCAGGTTAAGTTGATGTGTGGGGAGGTTCTATGTGGATTGGGGTCAAAATCAATTTCGCCAGGTATGAAGAGGCACTCCACGATAAGTTATGTTGGATTAGTTATGGTTAGGAAAAGGCGAGATCCTAGGCTATATTTTTCACTGGATTTGGCTTTTCACCACACTTATAAGTGACCCATTGGATCTACTGTATTGTAGGATACAGTAGGATGTAAGGACGTGAAAGCAAGAATCAAATGTCAAAATATTGTTAGCAAATATCTAAAAAAAACTTTTACACAACCAGACCCACTTACAGGTTCATGAGAAACTTAACCTTGGAAGGTTCAAAATCTTACTATTCACAATGAAGAGGTTTACCAGTGAGTACCTCACCACCAAGTACAGTCTGTTTTGGCTGTTGGCATACCAGAAAGTATATCAAGTGCTGAAAGTGTAAAATATAAATGATGATTAAGCAAATTAATTTCGCTTTAAACCAGCCAACATCTGTCTATATATATAGTATACTGTATGTATATCTGTGTTCTATTCATAAATAAATCTTTTGATTTATTTTTATTGACGCAACTTTATATATGCTAAAGATTTCCTCTTATGTAACTTTTCCCAGAACCAATTGTTTTTGCACAAGAAACTGTACTTTTGGCGCCAAAACGCTACGACTTCATTGGCTTCTAATAATGTAAGTACGCTAATTATTTTTCAGTGTTGTTTTAGGGCAAAGGAGAAA
>NC_090726.1:42620954-42625954 GCF_036898095.1 Palaemon carinicauda | reverse complement strand
CAGTCACAAAACTGCACGTGACAAATATTAAAGTGTAAAATCCACAGGAAACGGGAAGGGAAAAGACCAGGTACCAAGCGCTTTCGTGTATTACGTACAATTCTTCACGGTACAAAGTGTACCCTGAAGAAGTGTACGTAATACACGAAAGCGCTTGGTACCTGGTCTTTTCCTTTCCTGTGGATTTTACACTTATATATATATATATATATATATATATATATATATATATATATATATATATATATATATATATATTTATATATATATATATAGCGCCAGTGAGCTTTCTCGCCATCTGTTAAAACTCGCTAATTTCCCATTTTTCTTCCCCAGCCAAGATTCGGGGGTGGCCACCAGAGAGTATTTAAGGAGTTCAAAGCTCCCACGACGTCCATGGGGAAATATAATATCTTTAAGAAATCCTTGAGATTCATTGTTGTCCGGCATCCATTTTCGAGGTATGGTATTAACTAACTGATTTTTCTGTTTTGTTTATATCAAGTTGAATATGAACATGATCTTTGTGAACATATGATTCAATATTAGGTTAAGCTATTTTCAACTAAAAAATTGGACCATTTGAAATTTCTATTTTCTTTTTATCATGTTGAATATGAACATAATCTTTCCAACCGTGATTCAATATACGATTAAGATATTTTTCTAGTATGATAAGATGTCTGAACATTCTCCTTTGGAAGTCTATACTTCTGTACCAACCGTGTGTCACACGATCGTACATAGTTCATTTTGTGTATATATTATGCTTGTATCTTCGCTCTTCCCTCGCACTAAAAAGAACCAGAATAAACATGTCTGCTTTTCTCCTCTGTAACAGTGTCTGTTTTTTAACATGAAATTTCTTGTTGCTTTGAGCTTTTGTATATAAAGGAAAGTGTTCTATAATAAATCTACTCAGTTGCTTTCAATCTGTCTTTGAGTCACAACCTTCTCTCTGCCCGTCACACTTCCCTGCGTGTCCTATCATGATTAGCAAGCCTTGAAAATGTTATCTTGTTAAATATTCCAACAAGATGTAAATATACCAATTACTTTAAAAGCACCCTTCCAAATGGTACAATACTTCATCATCATCTCCTCCTACGCCTAATGACGCCAAGGGCCTTGGTTAGATTTTGCCAGTCGTCTCTATCCCAAGTTTTTTAGTCCATACTTCTCCATTCATCATCTCCTACTTCACGCTTCATAGTCCTCAGCCATGTAGGTCTGGGTCTTCCAACTCTTCCAAGTAATCATCATCATCATCATCATCCCCTCCTCCTATGCCTATTGACGCAAAGGGCCTCGGTTAGATTTCACCAGTCGTCTCTATCTTGAGCTTTTGATTCAATACTTCTACATTCATCATCTCCTACTTTACGCTTCATAATTTCATCCATGTAGGCCTGGGTTTTCCAACTCTTCTAGCGCCTTGCGGAGCCCCAGCTAAACGTTTGGTGAACTAATCCCTCTTGGGGAATGCGAAGAGCACGCCCAAACCATCTCCATCTATCCTTCACCATGATCTCATCCACATATGGCACATTTTTTATCATACTTCACATTATAATAAAAGATAGAAACTATATATATTTTTTTCAATTCACATTTTAAAAAAGATAAACTATTTTCTTTGAATTCACATTATATAAAACATAAACTATACTTTTTAAATTCACATTAAAAAAAAAAATTTGAATTCTCTTTATAAAAAAGATATGGTATATTCTTTTCAAATTCCCATTATAAAAAAGATAAACTAATTTTCTTTTAAATTCTTATAATAAAAAAGATAAACTATATTCTTTTAAATTCACCTTATAAAAATTAACTATATTTTTCTTAAATTCACGTCATAAAAAGATACTATATTTTTTTAAAATTCCCGTTATAAAAAAGATAAACTATATTTTTTTTAAATTCACAATATAAAAAAGATAAACTATATCTTTTTAAATTCCCATTATAAAAAAGGTAAACTCTTTTTTCTATATTCACAATATAAAAGAGATAAAATATATATTTTTTAAAATTCACATTATAAATTTTTGTTTTAAAATTCACATTATAAAAAAGATAAACTATTTTTTCAAATTCACATCATAAAAAAGGTAAACTATCTTTTTCTATATTCACAATATAAAAGAGATAAAATATATATTTTTTAAGGTTCACATTATAGTTTTTTTTTAAATTCACATTAAAAAGATAAACTATTTTTTTAAATTCCCATTATAAAAAAGGTAAACTATCTTTTTTCTATATTCACAACATAAAAGAGATAAAATATATATTTTTCAAAATTCACATTATAAATTTTTAATTTTTTAAATTCCCATTAAAAAAAAGGTAAACTATGTTTCTCTATATTCACAATATAAAAGAGATAAAATATATATTTTTCAAAATTCACATTATATTTTTTTATATATTCTTTAAGATTCACATTATACTAATTATTATTATTATTATTATTATTTTTTTTTTTTTTTTTTTTTTTTTTTTTTTTAAATTCACAGGTTACTCTCCGCCTACCGGGACAAAATGGAACGCCCTAAGCCCAGGCCCTTCACGCCCTACTTCAAGGATCTTCAGAAGGCCATCATAATGAAGTATAGACCTGAGGGGAGTAACATCACGTCTCCCAACCCAACTTTCTCAGAGTTTGTCGATTATATCATAGATTCTACCGAACATTTGAAGACTGCCAAAGATTGGAAGGAAAATGTGAGTGCTATTAGAGTGGTAATGTTGTTGTTGTTGTTGTTAGGTAAACTACAATAATAATAATAATAATAATAATAATAATAATAATAATAATAATAATTTGTTGTTGTTCTTGTTGTTGTTAGGTAAACTAAAATAATAATAATAATAATAATAATAATAATAATAATAATAATAATAATGATAATGATAATGATAGTTATTATTATTATTATTATTATTATCATTATTATTATCATAATTAATTATTATTATTAGCTAATATACAACAATAATAATAATAATAATAATAATCATTAATATTATTATTATTGTACTTTAGCTAGTAATAAAAATATTAAAAATGATAACAATAAGTTATTATTATTATTATTATTATTATTAATTAAGCTGCAACCCTAGTTGGAAAAGGATATGCTATAAACCCAAGGGCTCCAACATGGAAAAATAGCCCAGGGAGGAGAGGAAATAGGGACACAGAATAGTGCGCCTGATTGTACTCTCAAGCAAGATAACTCTAACCCAAGCCAGTGGAAAGCCATAGTACAGAGGCTATGGCACCACCCAAGACTAGAGAACAATGTTTTTTTTTGTCTCACTCCAAAATCAAGCCATTATTGTATATTCTTGGGTGGTGACATAGCCTCTGTACCATGGTCTTCCACTGTCTTGGGTTAGAGTTCTCTTGCTTGAGGGTATACTCAGGCACACTATTCTATCTGTTTCCCTATTTCCTTTCATCACTGGGCTATTTTTCCCAGTTGGAGCCCTTGAGCATATAACATCCTGCTTTTCCAACAGGGGTTGTAGTTTAGCTAATAATAATAATAATAATAATAATAATAATAATAATAATAATAATAATAACAACAACAACATGCTTTTCCAACTAGGGTTATAGCTTAGTTAATAATAATAATAATAATAATAATAATAATAATAATAATAATAATAACATCCTGCTTTTCCAACTAGGCCTGTAGCTTAGTTAATAATAATAATAATAATAATAATAATAATAATAATAATAATAATAATAATAATAATAATGATAATAATTCAAGTGACAAGCTAATTCTCCTCTCCTTACCCCCATCATAAAATTCTCTACGAGTCAAATCAAAACCTAAATTTCTCCCCAAAATCTAATCCAATCGAATTTCTGTTTACAGGTCGTGTGTTGGTCTACATTCTGGGCTGAATGTGGCGTCTGCTCTTCGGATTACCAAGTCGTGATCAAACTGGAGACCATGAACGATGACGAGCAGTTCCTGGCGCACATAGCCAACCTGAAGGAGATACAGAACGTGCAAGAATGGCGGAACTTGAAAAGGGCTGGCGTGTCGTCGACGGTGCTCCTGCCGAAGTACTACGGTAGCTTGACCAGAGAGCAGATTTATAAACTGTACGAGAGATATAAAATTGATTTTGAATTGTTTGGGTATACGGTCGATGATTATTTGAAAGCTTGATGTTAACTTGTTATTATTATTATAGATATTATTATTATTACTAGCTATGCTACAATCCTAGTTGGAAAAGCAGAATGCTTTAAGCCCAAGGGCTCCAACAAGGAAAAATAGCCCTTGAGAGGAAAGGAAACAAAGAAATTATTATTATTATTATTATTATTATTATTATTATTATTATTATTAGCTATGCTACAATCCTAATTGGAAAAGCAGGATGCTTTAAGCCAAAGGGCTCCAACAAGGAAAAATAGCCCTAGAGAGGAAAGGAAACAAAGAAATTAATTATTATTATTATCATTATTATTATTATTATTATTATTATTATTATTATTACTAGCTATGCTACAATCCTAGTTGGAAAAGCAGGATGCTTTAAGCCAAAGGGCTCCAACAAGGAAAAATAGCCCTAGAGAGGAAAGGAAACAAAGAAATAAATTATTATTATTATTAGTAGTAGTAGTAGTAGTAGTAGTAGTAGTAGTAGTAGTAGTAGTAGCTAAGCTACAATCCTGCTTGGAAGAGCAGGATGTTATACGCCCAAGGGCTCCAACAGTGAAAAATAGCCCTAGTGAGGAAAGGAAACAAAGAACTAAATTATTATTATTATTATTATTATTATCATTATCATTATTATTATTATTATTAATAGTAGTAGTAGTAGTAGTAGTAGTAGTAGTAGTAGCAGTAGTAGTAGTAGTAGTAGTAGTAGCGCGCCCGAGTGTACCCTCAAACTATAGTACTCTACCCCAAGACAGTGGAAGACCATGGAACAGAGGCTTGAATCATACTGGTGGTACT
>NC_090726.1:42563454-42615954 GCF_036898095.1 Palaemon carinicauda | reverse complement strand
GGTATAATTCTGAATTTAAAACTCATTAGAAGCATTGCTAGCAAATTGGATGCAATTAGAAGAAAGCCGTAATTTTTAAATGAGTGTCAAAATTTTGAAATTAGAAGTCATATTCTAGAAGATACTCAAAATCAGAAGTTACACGACATGCAGTAGCAGGGGAAGAGAAGCTGAAATATATGCAGAATAAATCTCTTTTTAAACAATTATGATATTATTATTATTATTATTATTATTATTACTAGCCAATGTACAACCCTAGTTGGAAAAGCAAGATGCTATAAGCCCAAGGGCTCCAATAGAAGGCATAATGATAAAAACACAATCACACTAATAAACTATTTACAACAACAACAATGAATGCAGCCATTTCTAGTCCACTGTAGGACAAAGGTCTCAGACATGTCAATTCATGTATGGGGGTTTGGTCAGTTTTCATCACCACTGGCCACTGCAGATTGGTGACGGTGGGAGATTTTAGTCTGATCGCTCACAGCAAACCAGTCAAGTATTGATGACCCTGACTAGTACAGCTTTGTTAATCAGGGCGATACACAAACCCTTTCACCACGTTAAGGTCTCCCCACTCAGAAAGGGATTTACAATAGAGTTGTCTATTATTATTCATGATGAGGACGATATAGAAAACAGGAAAAGATGTTTAAAGGCCGCTCGTGAATGACAGGGGCAAGAGACAGTGACATTGTCCTATCGAGCAGGACAATGCCCTAGAGACTGCCCATACCTATGATCAGCACCAAAGCCCCCTCTCCACCCATGCTAGGACCAAGGAGGGCCAAGCAATGGCTACTGATATCTCAGCAGATAGACCTATAGGCTCCCACAAACACCCCCATCCTTAGCTTACAAGGATGGTGAGGTTGCAGTGACCAAATGAACTAACGAGTTCGAGCGGGACTCGAACCCCAGTCTGGCGTTCACCAGTCAGGGACATTACCACATCGGCCACCATAAATGTTGAAAGGGTGAGATAAAGTATTCGGGAAATATAGTATAGTATCAAATTTTAGCATTACGAAAAGCAACCTAGTTTAAATCGATTTAGGAAATGGAGCTAAGCCAGGCTGACACTTGCACGAATTTGTGGCACGCATTGTCACTACTCGAGTCGTGAACTGGCGTGAACTCGTCATGAACTGGCATGAAGTGTTCGTAAACCCGTCGTGACATCGTGGCATGTCATGACAAGAATTTTGAAATGTTCAAAAGTTTGGTCACGACAATATTTCGTGACCGGGTCGTGAACTATGCGCGAACTGTTCGTGAACTCGTCGGGAAGATGCGGGAAGTGCGCAAACTATGCGTGAACTCGTCGTGCCAGTTCGTGTCAATGTGGACAGGTCAGCTGTGATTCTGAGGTATTTTTTTTTTTTTTTTTTTTTTTTATCTTCCAGTTCATGCCACAAAATGTCACGACTCGTGCAATTGTCAGGGTACCTTCGCTCGGGTTAGTGATGGCTAGGAACGGGAACAGAAAGACAAAGGAGATTATGTAACTGGAAATTATTGGATTACAGAAATCAGTGGAAAGATTAAGATGGTCTCAGTTGACATGCGATATTAGCTTCTTGGTTTTTAGCTATTATTAACTTTTGGGATAGAACTAATTATTTTATTTCATATATATTCTGTGAGTGTAATATTAATATCTAAAACTTTGGAAATTTTCTTAATTCTATTTAATTCTTATCGTAATAAATTTGAGATCTAACATATTTTACCTTAAAACTTGCTCATCATAGAATGCACAATGCTGCTTACATTTTTATCGTAATAAATTTGAAACCCAAAATATATTTCTCCTTAAAACTTGCTCGTCATAGAATCAACACTACTTATTCTATTTTATTATTATCGTAATAAATTTGAGTCCCAGAATATATTTTCCCTTAAAGCTCTCTTGTCACAGAAAAACACTGCTTATTCCATTTTTTTTCGTAATGAATTTGAGAGACCAAAATATATTTTGCCCTTAAAACTCACTCATCATAGAACTACTGACTCTATTTTATCTTTATCGTAATAAATTCAAGATCCAAAATATATTTCTCCTTAAAACTCGCTCGTCATAGAAGAACTGCTGACTCTACAGGTATTTTATCTTTATCGTAATAAATTCAAGACCCAAAATATATTTTCCCTTAAAGCTCTCCTATCACAAAAAAACTCTGCTGATTCCATTTTTAATCGTAATATATTTGACCCAAAATATATTTCCCCTTAAACTTGCTCGCCATGGAAGAACTGCTGACTCTATTTTATTTTTATTGTAATAAATTTCACTCAAAATATATTTCCCCTTAAAACTCCTTCGTCATAGAACTGCTGACTCTATTTTATTTTTATCGTAATAAATTTGACTCGAAATATATTTTCCCTTAAAGCTCTCTTGTCACAGAAAAAAACTCTGCTGATTCCATTTTTTATCGTAATAAATTCGACCCTAAATATATTTCCCCTTAAAACTCTCTCGTCATAGAACTGCTGACTATCTTTATCGTAATAAATTCAAGACCCAAAATATATTTTCCCTTAAAACTCGCTCGTCATAGAAGAAATGACGACTCTATTTTATTTTTATCGTAATAAATTTGACTTAAAATATATTCACCCTTAAAACTCGCTAGTCATTGAACAGTGCTGATATGAAAGTAACAAGTCATCTTATGCCGATCACATTTACCTGTTACTTTCAACTGATCCCCCAGATTATGTGTCAGTAAGCCATGCTGATTCTCTAGTTACATAATTGGCAAATGATAGCTTGCAGCAAAAACGCACCTGTTATATAAACAACTGGGTACTTGGAAACATATTGACTCTAATTGAATATAATCTAGGTATAAAATCTGTGTTTTTTTACTTTATATTAATTGTGTTATCTTCTTTAAATTAAGTTGGATATAAATTGATCCTGTATGAACGTATAAACAACCATTTATACTTATTTGTTTGTTTCTGACTTTTGTTTACGTGCCCAAATCATGTAGAGTTAAACGTGGATATATCTTTATGTAAATTTATATAAATTGCTGTAAATTAATGAATATGATTTAAATTATAAATGAAATATACATTTATAGATTTAATAAATATATTTTTAGCATTTAATGAGTATTAATTAACAATGTTAAGATATTTTCTCAGCCATATGTTTTCTTACTACTTTCAATTCTCTATGATCTTGACGTCTTGTAAACTTCAGTCCTCTTCACAACACACCCTGACTTCGTTGAGTAAGTTTGAAGTCGAATTTTACTATATTTTACACGATTTCATCTTATTCATGCAACTGAAGGGCTCCGGGCATCTACAGAACAGAATACCCATCAGTTCTGAACGAGTTATAGCTTCGGTTACTCTCAAATAAGGGCAGCCGAGGAAGTGGATAATTTAGCCAGTCCATTCCGCGACCGCGGATAACAGAGTGGGTCAATTTGGTGATTTATTTGGTGACTCGACAGAACCTTTAAACTACTGTGATGTGATCTAGGTTTGTGTGTCGATAGTTTGGTTTGTTCTCTCCTATAGATCTGAGTTTTGGAGTCTGTTGTTGTGCATGTTAGGGGCCAGTGTTTAAGGGCTGGGCTGTTGTAACCCAACCCAGCCTTTAATACCGGTTGATTAGGTCATCCTGTGTACTTTGTGTTGATTTATGTTGATAATGTCGGGATCAGTGGATATCTTTGGTATTTGTTTTTAATTGTATCCTGTGACGGTGTAACCTGTTCCACACCAATGAGGGGACGTGATCAGGTACATCGTCGAAGGCTCAACTCGAGGGAATTCACGTTTCACTGTTATGTCTGGATCAGTGGATATATATTGTATTTATTTTTAATTGTATCGCTCAGACAACATGTTTCTTATTTATTTGTTAGGCAGTGATGAAAATTTTCCTTGTTTGTAGTTAAGGTTGCTGATAGGAATTTTAGATGATGGGTATCAATATATGTTCCGTGAATTTTATAAACGCGTTGGCTATGTGCACGACAATTAGTGCATTCTTACACGATCGCTCGTTTGCGTTGTATGTTGTTTCTGGGCTCCGCTTTATCAAGCAAATAATAGCCTACGTCCTTAGGTAATTGGTTTTCTGTGTGTGTTGTTCTTCATTTCGTACAAGTAAGAGCTTAAATGCACAAGAGATAGCTTCCTTTATGATTCTTATTCTTCGCTCACCATAAAATTCTAACATTTTCAAGAAGCACAGGTTTAATAAATGAAGTTTGAATTTTTATTTAGGTAATTTTATAGCTATTTTATTTCTAATTACATAGTTCTGTTCTTTCATATATTATTTTATTACTTTCCAATTTATTTCGAGCCAGCAGTAGTTTTTAGGTAGTTGGGTCACTGATTTTTTGTCTGCTAATATTCTCGCCTACACAGCTAATGTGAATAGCGCAACACATGCTGCTTGCCAGTACAGAAGAGCAATAAAATTATGCTTAATTACGAGCATAGCGAGCTATGGCGGAGCTAAGACCAATAAGTGAATACAGTAACTACTAGCATTAGTTCATTAACCAACATACACGTGATGACGAACACGGATGGGCAGGATTCTTGTTTTCTATATGGGCAGAATTCTTGTTTTCTATATGGGCAGGTCCGGCAACCCAAAATTATACATATGTTCCAAGTCAAGTTTGACTAATTGATCTCCCACCATTAATAAAATAACTAAGTCTCATGGTGTTAGTTAACCTACATGTAGGTTAGTTTAATTTGTGGTCTGCTTATCTAATCCGACTTCACACGTGAAGCTTTGGCGCACTGTAGGACCCCTCTTATAAGCATAGGAACATATTCATGAATAACATCCACTGATTAACACTATTCATTTTAAGTTTTCTAAGTAATAAATATTGCCACAAATGCTGATTTTAATTGAAAGTCGTAGTCATTGCATATCAGCGGCCAGTTCCTCCCTTGTGGATTAAAAATGGACATCAACTAACCTCAATTTTCCACCCTAACCTACAAACCATGTCCTTACCTACTCACCTAACGGGGGGACTAATGCCCCCCTGCGACCCCCCTTACACTACCGTATTCTGAGTTAGCTGTAATCATACATACATCCCCAAAAGTCTTTGTAGCCACAAGATAATCAGTACCATCAGCAATTACTGTCGTTCTTTGTCATTATAACCTTGTACGATAATATTGACTTATTTATAAACGATTTGCTGTTTTATATTTTTGGCAATTAAGATATGAAGTTGAAAGAGCCTATTGTATTTCTTGCCAGAAGAGCCAGGCATTCTAAAATAAAATAAAATTAGAAATTTATGTCGATTGTTAACCTACAATTGTGCAAGAGATTTGTCAAAATGTTGCTCGGCCTGACACTATTTTTTGGGGAAGTATTTACGCTTTGCTTATAATATATGCACAATATTATTCGTGTAGCATGTTATGTGCATGATCTCATGTACATAAAGTATGTTAGTAACAGTAACATATGTATCATGTATCTTTCACAATATTAAATAGGCACTACTATCTAACGTATGAGGCTATATGAACATGAGGGATTGTGCACATAATCTGTTATTTGTATAGTATGTAAAAGTCACAATATTATGCATATGACGTAAAATGTACAATACTGGGGGTAGATCAAGCAAGAACGGTGATATTTTAACCCTTGGATCAGGAAGCTTTTCCCATCTTCCCTAGTGAAGCACTGAAACCTTCCTCCCTTGGGAAGTCCTCATCCCAAGATGTTTTGTGTCTCTTGGGACTTGAGGATTTCCCTTCGAAGGATAGGTTACTGAAGGTGTTGGTTCATGGGGCTCAGCAGGACAGCGTTTCTGTTCCTGCCGCCGGGTTTGCCTTTGGTACTTTCCCCCTTAGAGCTGACAGGAGGGAGTCCCTCCTGCTCGGTCTCTTGCCCCATGAACCTTCGTTCTCAGCAGCAGATCCTCTCCTATCTGAGGATCTGTGGGTGTAGCGATCCCTCGGCGCTCTCACCCCTTGAAGTGAGTACACGCACGAAGACAGGCTTGCCTGTCCTTACCCTTCTGAGCCCGTTGACTCTTCAGGGACTTTCGCCAGACACCCTCGTAAGTGCGAGAGGTCATTCCTACCTAGGAGTCCATCTCCCCAGGTAGCATAGAAGCAGCAGCACGACTTGTTGCCTGCACACCCTTGCTCTCTGAAGCTCTCAGACGATTGCTTCCTTGATCTTATGATGAACCAGTGGCTTGCCCAACGTGCCACTGTAGTCTCACGATACTTACAGAGTGTGTGCACTCGCCAGGTTCGATCACCATCGCACTTTTCTGGCTGGATTGAAACCACAGCGCGTCATCTGCTTGCTCATCAAGCTCACCCACCTGTGCCTCACATGCTCTCTCAACCTTTTGAGCATGCTGCATACCTAGTACTTCCCCATGGGGCTTCCGCTAGTCTGCAATCAGTTGAGCATGTCTCGCTGATGGTTTTAGCGAGCGCCACCCCTGTCACCTCCCTGCTACCAATAGGTAACTACCTTGTCGGTTGTGAACATTTCGTTATACGTTTTTAATTGCCGTATTCCCAGTTTCGCTGTTGTCGTTCTCGTATGTAAATGACTCAGGTTTGCATAGTTAGGAAAAAAACAAATCACTTTAAAAATTTGTAATGTTTTCCTGAACTACTTAAGTAGGATCAAAAGTTGTCCTTCAAATTATCTTTGTTAATTTTCAGTACCCATTTGATAATGAATTTCATTGTAATTCGAATCGGATTTAATACATGTCAGGGCTTCGATGGTTTTGGTTGTCATGTATACACAGACAGTATAAAAGGATTCTAACATGATCAGTACAGTATTATCTTTAGAAAAAAAAGTGTGATACATTAAACTGTTCGTGATTGAGTAATCTTTAGTGTTTATTGTTTTCATTATTATTAACCCTTTTACCCCCAAAGGACGTACTGGTATGTTTCAGAAAACTCATCCCTTTATCCCCATGGACGTACTGGTACGTTTCACAAAACTCATCCCCTTATCCCCATGGACGTACTGGTACGTCCTTGCAAAAAACTGCTATTTACATTTTTTTTTTCATATTTTTGATAATTTTTTTTTGAGAAACTTCAGGCATTTTCCAAGAGAGTTGAGACCAACCTGACCTTTCTATGACGAAAATTAAGGCTGTTAGAGCAATTTAGAAAAAATATGCTGGGAAAAAAATAACCCCCTGGGGGTTAAGGGTTGGAAATTTCCAAATAGCCTGGGGGTAAAATGGTTAAATACAGTACCTCATTAATTTACCATTGATGATTTACGAAGCTAATCTTTATCTTTATTTTCTCAAGAAAAGTAATATTCTTTTTTACTGGACATAAAGAACTTTTATGTATGGGAATTTATATTCATTATGGACAGTCCCCAAGGGGATTTTTCATCTGCTGTGCGGTGTGTGATAACTGTAGTAGTAACTCGTCCAGACATGACTACTCTGTTCTTATGGTGTAAACGTTACTGAAAATGACATTGAGAAAAATGCTTCTGTATAGTGTGTTGGGATATTTAATTTATAGAGTTTATCAGGTTTGTACCAATTTGATGTTTTTTTTATTTTACACGTAAGTTTTATAATTATAAAGTATTCTGACCAGATTAGTTGCATTTGCCAAAATCTTTGCTAAGGAATTCAACCATGTGTTTGTTTGTGAGTAACCTTGCACAAAAACTACTGTACTGATTTTGACCAAACTTGGTAGTCTCGTTTGGTATGACCCAAGGATGAATCTGTAACATTTTAGATAAAGTACATCAAAGTACAAGCACGTAGCAGTGCTTTAAAGATAACAGCACTGTTAAGTAAATGGCAAATATTTTATTAGTTTATTTTTTGTTTGTGAATATTACACAAAAACTACTGAACCAATTTCAACAAAACTTGGTGGACATGTGGGGTATGACCCAAGGGCAAATCCATTAGATTGTTAACCCTTTTACCCCCAAAGGACGTACTGGTACATTTCACAAAACTCATCCCTTTACCCCCATGGACGTACCGGTACATCCTTGCAAAAAACTGCTATTTTTTTTTTTTTTACATATTTTTGATAATTTTTTGAGAAACTTCAGGCATTTTCCAAGAGAATGAGACCAACCTTACCTCTCTATGACGAAAATTAAGTCTGTTAGAGCAATTTAAAAAAAATATACTGCAAAATGTGCTTGAAAAAAAAATAACCCCTGGGAGTTAAGGGTTGGAAAGTTCCAAATAGCCTGGGGGTAAAAGGGTTAAGAAAATACATCGAAGTACAATTACGCAGTGGGGTTAAGAACAAAATAAGAGTGCTTGATGTGGCGAAGACATGCTCTCTATTGTATGCCCCTCAGATTAGTTATGTTAGTCCTTTCACCCCCAAAGGACTTACTGGTACGTTCTTGCAAAACACTGTTAATTACATGTTTTTACATATTTTTGATAATTTTGAGAAACTTCAGGCATTTTCCAAAAGAATGAGACCAACCTGACCTCTCTAGGACAAAAATTAAGCCTGTTAGAGCAATTTGAAAAAAAATACATAGAAAAATGTGCTCGAAATTTAACCTTATGGTGGGGGTAAAAGGTTTAATAGGCTCACATAAACTTGTCCAAAAGTTTAATTGGACACTCGCATGGAAAAAAAAGATGTGGGAATTTATGAAAGCTACAATAATACATGGGAAGCAATATACCTTGATCAAACTTGCGGAAAACGTTTTTACGTTAAACAGTCTGACATGTCTTTATAGTTTATATAAGAAATGTCTGGTTCATTACTTCTCATATTGTAAATTATTTCCTTTCCTCACCAGGCTATATTTCCTTATTGGAACCCTTGGGCTTATAGCATCCTGTTTTTCCAATTAGGGTTGTAGTAATAATAATACATATATTTGATTTTAAGCACTAATCTAATACAGTAAGCGCATTGGTATTTTCAGAATTTCCTTTCCTCACTAGGCAATTTTTCCTTATTGAAACCCTTTGGCTTATATCATTCTGCTTTTCCAACTAGAGTTGTAATAATAATAATACAGTATTTAATTTTAAGCATCAACCTAATAAGGGCATTGATATACTCAGAATTTTAATTATTCTCAGGGTTCTGCTGTTTGGAATTCAACCATGTCAGGGAGCCTACCACTCAACGAAAGTGATCAATTGTCGGAAACTAGCTCGTTGAGTCCAGGTCGCATGGAGGGCGCGACGGCTGCCAACAACTGCGTGACGGGAGATCAACAAGCAATGGCAGACATCAACACAGACGACCTTATTTTTGACCTGCAATTGGTGGTAGATAGTTTTACTCAGTGCAAGAAGGATGACGGCCAGCTCCACATGGACGGATATCTCAGAGCTTATTCGGAGATCAATAAGTGAGTATTATACATCACTGTGTGTGTACTGTACAGTGTTCAGAAACTGGGGTAGGGGAGATTGCCTTCATTAAAAAAAAATGCAATAGTCACTTTTATTTTTTCTAATGTATTTCAGGGGACATGTTAGTTTCAAGGGGATTTTCTTAAAATTGTCTAACAGTACTGTATATAGTATTGATCAGGAGAAACTTCACCTCAAAATGCTGTACAGTACTACTGTACGTAATATAGAGTGCAGTAGAGTAATGTATAACTAAAATTCTCAGTGAGTAGAAAACTAATTTGTACAAGAACGAGAAAACATAACAAACGTATTTATTGTATCGCTTAATTTGCAGATGGGAAATTTATTCATTATTGTTTTGAGAAAACATAGTAAAATGTATGCCATGTTTTCCATAATATTTGCCATTAAATTTACAATCACTATGTATAGTATAGTATATACATTATGACAAATATAAAAACAGGAACTATAGATAAAACTTAAGCCTGAGAGAGTCACTTAATTCTTATGTGGAGCGAGGTTTAGATTTTTTGTGTAAAGGAAATTGAAAGTACAAAATGTGAGTAAATTTAGCAGCTCTCAGTCAACAGCAAGGGCATTTTATAGGTAATGTACTACAGTTATGTTTAATTTTGTCTAATTATTGTTGGTAAAAATTAACATTCTTTACATAGAGATGTGAATTGTACTTCCTTTGCTTTTATCAAAATCTCCATCAATGTATTGTAAACATTTACTCTTGTTTTGTTTTTGTAAAGTAAAGGATTGTGTTACTTGTAGCCTAAGACACATACTGTAGTGAAATAGTATTTATTGTTTCCTTTTTTCACAGGTTCTTTCAAATCCTGGGTTCTGTGTTCAATTTTGTAGCTCACGATGTTCAAAAAAAGGTAAATTGTTTTTAAACTTAATTTTCTTTGTTACATTAAAGCGTTTTCTTTAACACAGCCCCACCATTTAACATTTGTGTAATGCCATGTAGTCAACAGCTCCTAAGATACACCCCAGAATATAAGAAGGGTTCTCCCGGCCAGATTTTCTTGCTTGGTTTGGCCACGTCTGTGCTTTCTATAAGAGCGACATAGCTTTGAGTCTCTGCTTGCTATAAGGGTGACATAGCTATGAATCTCTGCTTCCTATAAGTGACATAGCTTTGAGTCTCTGCTTCCTATAAGAGCGACATAGCTTTGAGTCTCTGCTTCCTATAAGAGCGACATAGCTTTGAGTCTCTGCTTCCTATAAGAGTGACATAGCTTTGAGTCTCTGCTTCCTATAAGAGTGACATAGCTTTGAGTCTCTGCTTCCTATAAGAGCGACATAGCTTTGAGTCTCTGCTTCCTATAAGAGCGACATAGCTTTGAGTCTCTGCTTCCTATAAGAGCGACATAGCTTTGAGTCTCTGCTTCCTATAAGAGCGACATAGCTTTGAGTCTCTGCTTCCTATAAGAGCGACATAGGTTTGAGTCTTTGCTTCCTATAAAAGCGACAGCTTTGAGTCTCTGCTTCCTATAAGAGCGACATAGCTTTGAGTCTCTGCTTCCTATAAGAGTGACATAGCTTTGAGTCTCTGCTTCCTATAAGAGCGACATAGCTTTGAGTCTCTGCTTCCTATAAGAGTGACATAGCTTTGAGTCTCTGCTTCCTATAAGAGCGACATAGCTTTGAGTCTCTGCTTCCTATAAGAGTGACATAGCTTTGAGTCTCTGCTTCCTATAAGAGCGACATAGCTTTGAGTCTCTGCTTCCTATAAGAGTGACATAGCTTTGAGTCTCTGCTTCCTATAAGAGCGACATAGCTTTGAGTCTCTGCTTCCTATAAGAGTGACATAGCTTTGAGTCTCTGCTTCCTATAAGAGCGACATAGCTTTGAGTCTCTGCTTCCTATAAGAGCGACATAGCTTTGAGTCTCTGCTTCCTATAAGAGCGACATAGCTTTGAGTCTCTGCTTCCTATAAGAGCGACATAGCTTTGAGTCTCTGCTTCCTATAAGAGCGACATAGCTTTGAGTCTCTGCTTCCTATAAGAGCGACATAGCTTTGAGTCTCTGCTTCCTATAAGACCGACATAGCTTTAAGTCTGCTTCCTATAAGACCGACATAGCTTTGAGTCTTTGCTTCCTATAAGAGCGACATAGCTTTTGAGTCTGCTTCCTATAAGTGACATAGCTTTGAGTCTCTGCTTCCTATAAGAGTGACATAGCTTTGAGTCTCTGCTTCCTATAAGAGCGACATAGTTTTGAGTCTCTGCTTCCTATAAGAGCGACATAGTTTTGAGTCTGCTTCCTATAAGTGACATAGCTTTGAGTCTCTGCTTCCTATAAGAGTGACATAGCTTTGAGTCTCTGCTTCTTATAAGAGTGACATAGCTTTGAGTCTCTGCTTCCTATAAGAGTGACATAGCTTTGAGTCTCTGCTTCCTATAAGAGTGACATAGCTTTGAGTCTCTGCTTCCTATAAGAGTGACATAGCTTTGAGTCTCTGCTTCCTATAAGAGTGACATAGCTTTGAGTCTCTGCTTCCTAGTGACATAGCTTTGAGTCTCTGCTTCCTATAAGAGTGACATAGCTTTGAGTCTCTGCTTCTTATAAGAGCGACATAGCTTTGAGTCTCTGCTTCCTATAAGAGTGACATAGCTTTGAGTCTCTGCTTCCTATAAGAGCGACATAGCTTTTGAGTCTGCTTCCTATAAGTGACATAGCTTTGAGTCTCTGCTTCCTATAAGAGTGACATAGCTTTGAGTCTCTGCTTCCTATAAGAGCAACATAGGTTTGAGTCTCTGCTTCCTATAAGAGCGACATAGCTTTGAGTCTCTGCTTCCTATAAGAGTGACATAGCTTTGAGTCTCTGCTTCCTATAAGAGTGACATAGCTTTGAGTCTCTGCTTCCTATAAGAGCGACATAGCTTTTGAGTCTGCTTCCTATAAGTGACATAGCTTTGAGTCTCTGCTTCCTATAAGAGTGACATAGCTTTGAGTCTCTGCTTCCTATAAGAGCGACATAGCTTTGAGTCTCTGCTTCCTATAAGAGCGACATAGCTTTGAGTCTCTGCTTCCTATAAGAGTGACATAGCTTTGAGTCTCTGCTTCCTATAAGAGTGACATAGCTTTGAGTCTCTGCTTCCTAGTGACATAGCTTTGAGTCTCTGCTTCCTATAAGAGTGACATAGCTTTGAGTCTCTGCTTCCTAGTGACATAGCTTTGAGTCTCTGCTTCCTATAAGAGTGACATAGCTTTGAGTCTCTGCTTCCTAGTGACATAGCTTTGAGTCTCTGCTTCCTATAAGAGTGACATAGCTTTGAGTCTCTGCTTCTTATAAGAGCGACATAGCTTTGAGTCTCTGCTTCCTATAAGAGTGACATAGCTTTGAGTCTCTGCTTCCTATAAGAGCGACATAGCTTTTGAGTCTGCTTCCTATAAGTGACATAGCTTTGAGTCTCTGCTTCCTATAAGAGTGACATAGCTTTGAGTCTCTGCTTCCTATAAGAGCGACATAGCTTTTGAGTCTGCTTCCTATAAGTGACATAGCTTTGAGTCTCTGCTTCCTATAAGAGTGACATAGCTTTGAGTCTCTGCTTCCTATAAGAGCGACATAGCTTTGAGTCTCTGCTTCCTATAAGAGCGACATAGCTTTGAGTCTCTGCTTCCTATAAGAGTGACATAGCTTTGAGTCTCTGCTTCCTATAAGAGTGACATAGCTTTGAGTCTCTGCTTCCTAGTGACATAGCTTTGAGTCTCTGCTTCCTATAAGAGTGACATAGCTTTGAGTCTCTGCTTCCTAGTGACATAGCTTTGAGTCTCTGCTTCCTATAAGAGTGACATAGCTTTGAGTCTCTGCTTCCTATAAGAGCGACATAGCTTTTGAGTCTGCTTCCTATAAGTGACATAGCTTTGAGTCTCTGCTTCCTATAAGAGCGACATAGCTTTGAGTCTCTGCTTCCTATAAGAGCGACATAGCTTTGAGTCTCTGCTTCCTATAAGAGCGACATAGCTTTGAGTCTCTGCTTCCTATAAGAGCGACATAGCTTTGAGTCTCTGCTTCCTATAAGAGCGACATAGCTTTGAGTCTCTGCTTCCTATAAGAGCGACATAGCTTTGAGTCTCTGCTTCCTATAAGAGCGACATAGCTTTGAGTCTCTGCTTCCTATAAGAGCGACATAGCTTTGAGTCTCTGCTTCCTATAAGAGCGACATAGCTTTGAGTCTCTGCTTCCTATAAGAGCGACATAGCTTTGAGTCTCTGCTTCCTATAAGAGCGACATAGCTTTGAGTCTCTGCTTCCTATAAGAGCGACATAGCTTTGAGTCTCTGCTTCCTATAAGAGCGACATAGCTTTGAGTCTCTGCTTCCTATAAGAGCGACATAGCTTTGAGTCTCTGCTTCCTATAAGAGCGACATAGCTTTGAGTCTCTGCTTCCTATAAGAGCGACATAGCTTTGAGTCTCTGCTTCCTATAAGAGCGACATAGCTTTGAGTCTCTGCTTCCTATAAGAGCGACATAGCTTTGAGTCTCTGCTTCCTATAAGAGCGACATAGCTTTGAGTCTCTGCTTCCTATAAGAGCGACATAGCTTTGAGTCTCTGCTTCCTATAAGAGCGACATAGCTTTGAGTCTCTGCTTCCTATAAGAGCGACATAGCTTTGAGTCTCTGCTTCCTATAAGAGCGACATAGCTTTGAGTCTCTGCTTCCTATAAGAGCGA
The DNA here is from genome assembly GCF_036898095.1 of Palaemon carinicauda. Lineage (NCBI taxonomy): Eukaryota > Metazoa > Arthropoda > Malacostraca > Decapoda > Palaemonidae > Palaemon > Palaemon carinicauda. The sequence continues at coordinate 42,601,853 of NC_090726.1, read as the reverse complement.
CATAGCTTTGAGTCTCTGCTTCCTATAAGAGCGACATAGCTTTGAGTCTCTGCTTCCTATAAGAGCGACATAGCTTTGAGTCTCTGCTTCCTATAAGAGCGACATAGCTTTGAGTCTCTGCTTCCTATAAGAGCGACATAGCTTTGAGTCTCTGCTTCCTATAAAAGCGACATAGCTTTGAGTCTGCTTCCTATAAGTGACATAGCTTTGAGTCTCTGCTTCCTATAAGTGACATAGCTTTGAGTCTCTTGCTTTCTATAAGAGCGACATAACTCCAAGTCTCTGCTTCCTGTCAGAGCGACATAGCTTTGAGATACGTAGTGGCTTGTCACTGATCTTCCATGTGACTACTCTTATCATATCTTGCTTATGGTCTGTGTAACATGGGTATACCCACTTGAACTCTGGTTTCTCCTATGATAGGGATATTTATATGCAATTTCCTAGCTTTGGAGCCTGCTTATAACACCAAGACTTGGACCTTAGGGCTTCAAGATGACTTAATGGGTCACAAGAGTTCCACATCTGTCTTGGAATTGAAGGGCAGTGACTGTTCATTGCATCTTACTGAAATTGTAGTGCAGATTTTCCCAATCCAACTGGCGGTGATGATTAAATCGGGCAACTCCATTTTGATGAAGCTCTCCTAAGATATAAAGTAAAAGGCACAACACCTTCGGTCAAAGGATCAAGTCATGAAGCTGATAGCAAAGATGTGATTCTCAAAGTGCGGGCCATGCTCTTTGCCTCCCATGTTCACCTGATTGACATGCAAAATAACAGAATGACAACTGATGTTTAATGCCTCTGAACTAGGCACAGTGTCTACCTTCTTTTATTATTATTATTATTATTACTAGCCAAGCTACAACCCAAGTTGGAAGAGCAGGATGCTATAAACCCAAGGGCTCCAACAGGGTAAAATTACCCAGTGAGGAAAGGAAATGATTAACTTTTATAAGTAGTAATGAATTAAAATAAAATATTTTAAAAACAGTAGCAACATTAAAACAGATCTTTCATACATAAACCATAAAAAGGCTTATGTCAGCCTCTTCAACATAAAAACATTTGCTGCTAGTTTGAACTTTTGAATTTACACCGATTCAACTACCTTATTAGGAAGATCATTCCACAACTTGGTCACAGCTGGAATAAAACTTTTAGAGTACTGTGTAGTATTGAGTCTCATGATGAAGAAGGCCTGACTATTAGAATTAACTGCATACATAGAATTATGAGCAGGATGGTACTGTCCGGGAAGATCTGAATGTACAAGATGGTCAGAATTATGAAAAATCTAATGCAACATGCATAACGAACTAATTGAACGACGGTGCCAGAGATTAATATCTCTACATTAGGTTAGTTGCCTCTAACTTACTCCTGAGCTTTGGAAGCCTACTTAAGCTTCCCCCTTTTAACTACAGTATTAGTATTGGAACTCGATCCTCTCCAACACATGCATACATCTGTAGTACTGTAAGTCAAGTTAAGGCTTGTAAAATAGAAGAACCTTGTCTGAGGCAGTTGACTTTGTTACATATCTTCTTATTTGTACAGAACAAAAACTGAATATTGAAAAAATTCATTTTTCAATATTAAACTTACCCGATAATCATGTAGCTGTCAACTCCGTTGCCCGACAGAATTCTACGGAAGGGATACGCCAGCGATCGCTATACAAGAGGGGGGTGTACTCACAAGCGCCACCTGTGGCCAGGTACTGCAGTACTTCTTGTTGACACCACTTCAATTTTTCCTCTGTCGTGCTTCCGGCAAGACGTTCATGGATACGCTTATAATTTTGGAGTCTTGTTCACGGTTTTTGGTGAAGTATTGCTCTAAGATTTCAGCTTTCGCTATTCAGGAAGTTTTATTATCAGCTTAGCTAGCTTTTGGAATTAATTTGATTATTTATGGTGACGAAGAGAGTATGAACTCTCTTTCACCTTTAAATGGCCGACCCTTCCCTTAGACGGAAGTGTTGGTGTCTAAGAGAGTATAGACTCTCTTTCTTAATTTTGCTTAACAAAAGTTATAGATTTATTTTATATCTCTCCGCCTTTTATAGGCCTCTTCGATTAACTTCCTTTTTTATAAATTTATTAAAATTAATTTTTATATTTGTTTATATTCGACCTTTCCTAATAGTAGGCGGTCTTTTCTTGTACCGAAGTTAATTAACATTGAGCCCGTCATTTCGGTTTTACCTGTTAACATATTATGCTATTTTAATGTTTTTGAAAGAATTTCTTTGATAGTCTCGTACTGTTTCAAAGTTGAACTAACGTTTTGTTTTGTCTCTGCAGTTGTTGACGTTCAGAACGTTCAACTTGCGCTCTATCGTTACGATAGAGAGAGAATTTTCACGGTGTCACGTTGCAGTAAGAGTAAACCGTTTATAGCGTTTTGTTCATTCTTTCTTAGCTTAATGGTTTTAATTCTAATAAAGGAACTTTTTATTTGGGAAATCTTTCAGTTTTTTTCCTTTAACAATAATATGTTTTAACGAGTATATATGATTGGGCTCTTCTCTCAGGTTCTAAGTCAAGAGAGAGAGAGAGAGAGATAGAGACGGAGGGAGAGAGAGCTGGATAAACGTTTCGTTCAAGCGAGTAACGTTGTTATCGTTTTTGCTCTTCTCCCTAGTCTCTTTAGGGGAAGAAGGTAAACGTTTCTAGAGTTTATTCTTGTTCTCAAGCTTTATGCGGTGAGAGAATTTAAACGTAGTTTATTTGATCTAGTGTTTAGTCTCTTTCCAGCCACTGAATTATTTATCTTTCATTAGATTTTTCTGTTACATTGTAATTCTGTTTTCGCAATTACTAACTTTTAAGGAAGGATAGAATTGCGTGTTTCAGGAACAAACCACTTAAAGTTTCGAGTTCAGTGAAATAAGTGCAAACAGAAATTCAAAAGTGATAAGTGATTAGCGCAAAGTGTGTCAGTGTTGTGCGTGAGGGTACTTCTGTGCGTGCCAGTCGTCCTCCCAGTCCGGGACCTCTTGCAAGCTCCCAAGCCCAGGGGAGAAGCAATGTCGAAGGGCAAAAGGGTTCGGCAGGCCTTGATCGGCGCACAGAAGTATCCTCGGTGGTTGCGGGCGTGTCTTACAGAGACCGTCACTCCCACCCGCAGACGATTGAGCCCTTATTTTACTCGTCTGCAGAAGAAATTTCGGGGAGAAAACGCTGGACTCAGGTCTCAAGACCTCTTAAACGTAAAGTCCAGACCTCTAGAGTTCAACAACCCGGATGCAGTCATTGGGTTAGCTCTGACTCTCCGCAGTCATCAGGTGACTGCACACCTCCTAAGAGAGGTAAGGTGATGCCGCAACAGACCTCATCTTCTGTTAAGGCTTTGCCTCAGCAGACCTTAGCGTCTGCCGACCCCAAGATGACTTTGCTGCAGTCCATGCAGTCACAGCTTGCGGTCTTAATGCGTGAGTGTCAGGCTGAGAAGGTTACACCTCCTCCTGCGATCGCTCCGCCTCACCGCAGTCCAGTCTGCCAGGCGTACGATGTTGAGGTTCCTCAGGATACCTTACCGCGTACTGAGTTGCCAGTTACCAGCGGTGTGCAGCAACCTCCGCCTTCCTTAAGGCAACCTCAGCAATGGGAGCAGGAATCTTATGCCTTACTTCCTCCGCTTCCGCTTGCGGTTCCACCAGCGAGGCAACAATCTCTTGAGGTACGACAACCTCTTCCATCAATGAGGCAGCCACCTCAGCACTCGCTGCAGCGACCTCAACCCTCCTCAAAGCGAGACAAGAACTGCGTTCTGCGCAGCCGCTACCTCAACTCTCGCAGCTCACACCTCAGGAACCTCAACTCGTTCCTCAGGAACCTGCTACTGCGCATCCGCAACCCTTACAGCAAGCGCAACTCTTGAGGCAGCAACCTCATGCTATGAGTCAGCCACCTCAACGCATGCATCTGCCACTTTCTCCTCAACTTGAGCCTCTTCCCATTCAACTTGGAAATAACAAATGACAATAATAACACCTCATTACTTTCATAACTTGCATTTGTAATCATATACATGTATGCCTACACAAACATTATGATAATGGAGGTTATTTGTATTACTTAATATAAAAATATATATGTATTCCTTGCAATATATTTTAACAAAATCGCAAAATATGGCAAAAATATCTTCAAAACAAAAATGAATCATGAGTTATGAATGTAAGGTAAATATTATGTTGATATTAAAACCCCATGCAAGCATGCATGAAGTAATGCAGTGTTGCCAACAGGGCGAGTTTCCCTTTCCTGAGGTGAAGTAGATTATAGTACATTTAGTGCAGCTTAATTCTACGATTATCATGCCGGCTATCAAATTCATCAACAAAACAGTCTAAATCAATTCCCTCGGCACGTGCACTTTCAATGGACAGTAATACGATATTACTCACTCTAGCACTGGTCATGGAATTTCTGAGAAATGTTACACTCCATGCAACACGCTCTGCTTACCTTACAGCATGCTCTACATACAGCATGCTCTGCATACAGCATGCTCTGCATACAACATGCTCTGCATACCTTACCGCATGCTTCTCAGTCACACATCTTTGGTTGTTGCCAACTCACTAGACTGTCAAGCAGTTTCATAACGTGGCCTTCTAGTCTGCTGCTTTTGCACCAGTGAAACCCTCACTGAGAGAACTTAGCTTTTCTCGGATATGGTCCCTGTAGATGAGAAAGTGCTTTTCTCCCTCCTTCTGATATTCCCTTGAGGACTCTGTCATTTGGAGAGGAGCCTTTAGCTGCGTAGCCTCCTATGGACTTTTATTTAAGCATAACATGCTTCCAGGGAAGGTAATGGTTCCACTTCAGTCGCTAACCCCGTCTGTTACCACACCTGCTCCCATAGACCTTGAGCTGTGTTGCAAGACATGCAGTCCAAGCTTAGTCCTTGTTAGAGGATTTTTTGTTTACGGAGTCAGTGTGTCACTGGGAAGACGTTCAACAACCAGCAGAAGTGACTTGTTGTGACGCAGTGCGGCAACCTCAGCAACCCGATAAGGAGTTGTCTGTACGACCCAGACAGTCTAGACAGCTTCGGGTTGTCACTGTACTTCCTCGCTTCCCCATGGTTGACAGTTCACAGACTGTGCAGCAGTACCATGATCTTGTGTCCGGCTCCGTCAGACGACTGGCTTTTAAGAGCTCCCACAAGTCGTCGCTGTCTGGAGATTCTCAGATGGACTATGGATCTGACCAAGGAACTGGGCCTCCTGGTCAATTTTGAGGAGTCTCAGCTCGTCCCATCCCAGACCATTGTCTCCCTGGGTATGGATCTTCAGAGTCGAGCTTTTCGGGCTTTTCCGTCGGCCCCAAGGATCTTCCAAGCCCTAGAATGCATCCAGAGCATGCTGAGAAGGAACCGATGCTCAGTCAGGTAGTGGATGAGTCTAACAGGGACACTTTCATCGCTGGCCCTGTTCATCGTGTTAGGGAGACTCCACCTCCCCCCCTTCAGTATCATCTAGCTGCTCACTGGATAAAGGACATGACGCTAGAGACGGTCTCAGTTCCTGTTTCCGAAGAGAGGAGGTCTTCTCTCGCGTGGTGTAAGAACAGCTTTCTTCTCAAGGAAGTCTACCTTTGGCTGTTCAGAAACCCGACCGCCGTCTCCTCTCGGACGCATCAGACACGGGCTGGGGTGCGACTTTGGACGGACAGGAATGCTCGGGAACATGGAATCAGGAGCAAAGGACACTTCACATCAATTGCAAGGAGTTGTTGGCGGTTCTTCTGGCCTTGATAAACTTCAAGTCCCTCCAGCTTAACAAAGTGGTGGAGGTGGACTCTGACAACACCACAGCCCTGGCTTACATCTTCAAGCAGGGAGGGACTCTTTCGTGAAGTTGTTCTAGATCGCAAGGGACCTCCTCATCTGGTCTAAAGATCGAAAGCTCACGCTGGTAACGAGGTTCATTCAGGGCGGTATGAATGTCATGGCAGATCACCTCAGCCGGAAGGGTCAGGTCATCCCCACAGAGTGGACCCTTCACAAGAATGTTTGCAGCAGACTTTGGGCCCTGTGGGGTCAGCCAACCATAGATCTGTTCGCTACCTCGATAACCTAGAGACTCCTGTTGTATTGTTCTCCGATTCCAGACTCAGCAGCAGTTCACGTGGATGCTTTTCTGCTGGATTGGTTCCATCTCGACCTGTATGCATTCCCGCCGTTCAAGATTGTCAACAGGGTACTTCAGAAGTTCTCCTCTCGCAAAGGGACACGGCTGACGTTGGTTGGCTCCGCTCTGGCCCGCGAGAGAATGGTTCTTAGAGGTACTGCAATGGCTGGTCGACATTCCCAGGACTCTTCCTCTAGGAGTGAACCTTCTACGTCTACCTCACGTAAAGAAGGTACACCCAAACCTCCACGCTCTTCGTCTGACTGCCTTCAGACTTTCGAAAGACTCTCAAGAGCTAGGGGCTTTTCTAAGGAGGCAGCCAGAGCGATTGCCAAAGCAAGGAGAACATCCACTCTCAGAATCTATCAGTCTCAAGGGGAAGTCTTCCGTAGCTGGTACAAGTCCAATGCAGTTTCCTCAACCAGTACCACTGTAACCCAGATTGCTGACTTCCTGTTATATCTAAGGAAAGTAAGATCCCTTTCAGCTCCTACGATCAAGGGTTACAGAAGTATGTTGGCAGCGGTTTTCCGCCACAGAGGCTTGGATCTTTCCACCAACAAAGATCTACAGGACCTCCCTAGGTCTTTTGAGACCTCAAAGGAACGTCGGTTGTCCACTCCAGGCTGGAATCTAGACGTGGTCCTAAGGTTCCTTATGTCATCAAGATTTGAACTTCTCCAATCAGCCTCTTTTTAGGACCTCACATTAAAAACTCTTTTCCTCGTGTGCTTGACAACAGCTAAAAGAGTAAGTGAGATCCACGCCTTCAGCAGGATCATTGTTTTCACATCTGAAACGGCTACATGTTCCTTGCAGCTCGGTTTTTGCTAAACGAGCTTCCTTCACGTCCTTGGCCTAAGTCGTTCGAGATCCCAAGCCTGTCCAACTTGGTGGGGAATGAACTGGAGAGAGTACTTTGCCCAGTTAGAGCTCTTAGGTACTATCTAAAAAGGTCTTAACCTTTACGAGGACAATCAGAAGCCTTATGGTGTGCTATCAAGAAACCTTCTTTTCCAAGTTCTAAGAACTCAGTTTCTTACTATTCAGGCTTCTGATTAGGGAAGCACATTCTCATCTGAAGGAAGAAGACCTTGCTTTGCTGAAGGTAAGGACACATGAAGTGGGAGCTGTGGCTACTTCAGTGGCCTTCAAACAGAGCCATTCTCTGCAGAGTGTTATGGATGCAACCTATTGGAGAAGCAAGTCAGTGTTCGCATCATTCTATCTCAAAGATGTCCAGTCTCTTTACGAGTACTGCTACACCCTGGGACCATTCGTAGCAACGAATGCAGTAGTAGGCGAGGGCTCAGCCACTACATTCCCATAATCCCATAACCTTTTAACCTTTCTCTTGAATACTTTTTATGGGTTGTACGGTCGGCTAAGAAGCCTTCCACATCCTTGTTGATTTGGCGGGTGGTCAATTCTTTCTTGAGAAGCGCCGAGGTTAAAGGTTGTGATGAGGTCCTTTAGTATGGGTTGCAGCCCTTGATACTTCAGCACCTTAGAGTTGTTCAGCCTCCTAAGAGGAACGCTGCGCTCAGTAAGGAAGACGAACTTATTTAAGGCAGAGTAATGGCTCAAGTCGACTTCCTTACCAGGTACTTGTAATTTCATTGTTATTTTGAATAACTGATAATATGAAATACGGGATACTTAGCTTCTTGATATACATGTACACTGGTTTTCACCCACCTCCCTGGGTGTGAATCAGCTACATGATTATCGGGTAAGTTTAATATTGAAAAATGTTATTTTCATTAGTAAAATAAATTTTTGAATATACTTACCCGATAATCATGATTTAATTGACCCACCCTTCCTCCCCATAGAACCAGTGGACCGAGGAAAAATTGAAGTGGTGTCAACAAGAAGTACTGCAGTACCTGGCCACAGGTGGCGCTTGTGAGTACACCCCCCTCTTGTATAGCGATCGCTGGCGTATCCCTTCCGTAGAATTCTGTCGGGCAACGGAGTTGACAGCTACATGATTATCGGGTAAGTATATTCAAAAATTTATTTTACTAATGAAAATAACATACTTTCTCAGCTAATTCAAAATTTCTATTAAAAATACTTGCAAACAGACATTCGATAAAAAACTACTTTCAACTTGATCCTATGCAAATACAAGCCTGTTTTTTAAATAGGAATATGTCTTCAGCTCACGCTAAGGTGCTGCTGTACTGTGCTATTTAATGGAAAAAGGAAAAATAACAATCACTAATAAAATTTGAGGTTTTCTAGTTAGCAATGTTTGTTGCTACACTTTTTAAAGGTTTAATAGCTGTCATGAATGGCAGAGGTAAGGGACAGTGATATTACCCTAGCAAGCAGGACAGTGCCCTAGAGACTGACCACATACACGTGATCAGTGTCCAAGCCCCCTCTTCCCCCAAGTTAGGACCAGGTAGACCCGTAGGCTCTCCCAAAAGACCTCACCCATAGCTTATGAGGATGGCGAGGTTGCGGATGCTACAAAAAACTATTGAGCTTGAAGGGGACTCGAAACTCGATCCAGGAGAACGCGAGGCAGGGACGTTTCAAATAACCCACGACAACCCGTGTCTGCTTTTATAATTATCCGAGGAAATGCATGCTGATGGGAATGTGTTAAAAGTTAATATGTTCCAACACAGAGACTTACCTCAAAACACTCTTAGGAGTTACCTGGAACCTCCTCTCAAACGACCAGAGTTTTGTGTAGTTTACCCTACTCCCATTTTCTATAATGGTAGGTCTAGCGGAGGAAAACGTGCCCTGAGGGCAAACCAAGGTAAGCCGCATGCTCTCTCGGGTCGTAAGCTTCAGTAAGTTCTCTGGTTGCGTTGTACCCATCAGTTCACATAATGTGCATACCCACCAAGCTTGGGAGTTATTTGTCTACTTCCATTATTACTTAAATACTACTCAAAAGTATTCTTGGCCAGTGGAGGAATTTTGATCTTCTTAACCTTGAGATTGTTTGAAGAATTACTAAGATTACACAAATGTTAACAAAAGGGTTTATTTTGAAAAATAAATTTTGTATTTTCAAAATTCAAATCATTTTAAATGTTGTAGTTAAAGATATATTGAACTGTTTGTTTGACGTTACTATTATTTTTCTTTGGTGGCTTGTTGGATGTCTGCTTGATAGAGTAGTCTTTTCATTGGTTTTATATCTGGTAAGATGTATAGCATTAATTACATGGAAGGTAATCATGCCTTAGATAGCTAGTTAACATTCCAGTTAGTGGTTCATAAACAGTAATTTCTGTATTAAGCATTATTTGTATTAAAATCTATCATCATCATCTCCTCCTACGCCTCGACGCAAAGGGCCTCAATGAGATTTTGCCAGTTGTCTCTATTTTGAGCTTTTAAATCAATATTTCTCCATTCATCATCTCCTATTTCACGCTTCATAGTCCACAGCTATGTAGGCCTGGGTCTTCCAACTCTTTTAGTGCTGTGTGGAGCCCAGTTAAAATTTTGGTGATCTAATCTCTCCGGGAGTGCTAGGAACAGACCCAACATCTCCATCTACCCCTCACCACGATCTCATCCACGTATGGCACTCGAGTAATCTCTCATAATTTCATTTTTTAATCCTGTCCTGCCATTTAACTCCATTTATAATTTATACATACATACATATACCAAGGTACTTCCCCCAATTTTGGGGGTAGCCAACATCAACAAATAAAACAAAACAAAAAAGGGGACCTCTACTCTCTACGTTCCTCCAGCCTAACAAGGGACTCGACCGAGTTCAGCTGGTACTGCTAGGGTGCCACAGCCCAACCTCCCACATTATCCACCACAGATGAAGCTTCATAATGCTGAATCCCCTACTGCTGCTACCTCCGCGGTCATCTAAGGCATCGGAGGCAGCAGCAGGGCCTACCAGAACTGCGTCACAATCGCTCGCCATTCATTCCTATTTCTAGCACGCTCTCTTGCCTCTCTCACATCTATCCTCCTATAATTTATACTCATGAATAATTGTATGTTTTAAAAAAGTATATCAGGACTATAAATATACAGTATTTTAGCTTCTGAGATATTTTCTTTGTATTGTCCACAGATAACAATTCTTCAGTGTTACCGCAAGGGAGGTGCCGGAGACTTTTATTATTCAATCCAATCAATGATTGAATATGAGCAAGAAAACAACCTCATCAATAACAAAGACCGCCAGTCTGGTTCAAGAACGTTGCTGCGTCTCCATAGAGCACTAGGTATTATGATGGTATTTTCCCATATATGAAAAAGAGTTTATGTACAGTGATACCTCTGGATACGAAAGTTTCTGCTTACGAAAAATTCAGGGTACGAAAAGCGATACGAAGATTTTTATGTCCCAGTATACGGAAAAATTTTCAGGATACGAAAAGCTTACGAGAGCCCAACTCGTCGCTGAGAGTAATTTTAAAAAGTTTCAACTTTTTTGTTAATTAACCGTACCTTTTTTTCAGGGTATCAACCCTTAATTTAGGTGTACAGGTAACAATATACCTTCACTGATCCAAATGCTTTACATAGAGTACCGTAACTTTTATACAGTAGTAAAGAAACCGGACCGTTTTCTTAGGGCTTGGAGGGGATAACTAGGCTATAACTACATTATTGAATAATCTCATGGTGGTTTCTGGAATGGATTTGGCTGTTTTTAACGGTTGGGTTAATTATTGAATGATAGAAATGGCTGCATTGCATGTTTATTACTACAGTTTAGCGTGTTTATGAAAGAAAAGGTGTCTTTTCATAAGGCTTGGAACGGATTAGGCTATTTACATGTAAAACGCGACTCAGGATACGAAAAAATCAGCATACAAAACCGTATCCTGAACGGATTACTTTCGTATGCTGAGGCATCACTGTATATTGTTTTGCTAGCTAAATAAAATAAATCTGTAAACAACTAGGTAAAAAGGATCTTTTGATTTTAAAAATATTTATGCAACTTGGGGTTAAATTATAATTACCTATGCCAACGAAGTTGGAAGGAGGTTATATTTTCGCCGCTGTTTGTGTCTGTTTGTGAACAGCTTCCTGGCGACCATTTAATCGTAGAGAAATGAAACTTGCTTGGGATTAACTATTATGTAAAAAGCTAGACATGATTAAAGTTTGGAAGGTCAAGGTCATAGTCAAACAAAATGTCCATTTCATGTAGCCTAATTAGCCATAAGTTTGGACATCTTTGTCACATTTATTTGAGCGTATGAAAATCCCCACCAATTAATACATGTCAAGGTCGAGCATAAGGTTGAGAAATAAGCTGCCGCGGCGGAGGTTTGCACTCTACTGAGTGCTCCTCTAGTTACTGATTGAATTACAGTTGTCCGAGGCCCCAAATTCCTTGAAGTAATAACATAGGGTTTACTTAAGCCATGCTGGTATGCTCACACCAATTTGACGACTTCATCAATAGTACTCAAAGTTGTACATCTGCAAGGAGCTTCACTCTTGCCTGTCAATATAATTTTTCAACTTTAACCATGTTTTCTCTTTCATTTTCCATATAACAGTTGTTAAATTATGAGGAAAACGTCATTGTATCATCAAACCAACTTGAGGTAAAACATAAGCAACACCATTGTCAGAGTAAGCCCTATAGTGTTGACATCTTGTGTGCTTGTTATGTTTTTCACACTTTTGTTTCCAAAGATAAAAAAAAAATAGCTTTTACTCAAGTTTATAATGGAATAGGGGGTGTGGGAGTGTTGTTAAGGGCAGATATGGTATACTTATTCATGGATTTTCATTGTTTGCAGGTCTTGTGTACCTAACCCCAGTTGTTAACCCTTTTACCCCCAGGCTATTTGGAACTTTCCAACCCTTAACCCCCAGGCATTTTTTTTTTTTCAAGCACATTTTGAAATATATTTTTTTTAAATTGCCCTAACAGCCTTAATTTTCGTCATAGAGAGGTCAGGTTGGTCTCATTATTTTGGGAAATGGCTGAAGTTTCTCATAAAGTTATCAAAAATATGCAAAAAAAAAATGTAAATAGCCGTTTTTTGCAAGGACGTACCGGTACGTCCACGGGGGTAAAAGGATGAGTTTTGTGAAAGGTACCAGTATGTCCATTGGGGGTAAAAGGGTCAAGGGAGCAGTAAATTTTTATTTTGTAATAATGTTTGCAATTTGAAAGTATCTTTGTCAGCAAAGCATGAGCATAAACAATGTATTAAACATGAAATTTTAAAATCTCTAAATTCTATAGAATTTTAGTAGGCAGTGCAAACACATGCTGACCACATATATATCCATAAAACATCTCTCTCAACCCTTTTACCCCCAGGCTATTTGGAAATTTCCAACCCTTAACCCCCAGGGGGTTATTTTTTTCCCAGCACATTTTGCAGTTTATTTTTTTTAAATTGCTCTAACAGCCTTAATTTTTGTCATAGAGAGGTCAGGTTGGTCTCATTCTCTTGGAAAATGCCTGAATTTTCTCCAAAAATTATAAAAAATATGAAAAAAAAAAGTTTTTATGGCATTTTTTTTGCAAGGACGTACCGGTACGTCCATGGGGGTAAAGGGATGGCTTTTGTGAAACATACCAGTACCTCCTTTGAGGGTAAAAGGGTTAAGCAGTCTAACACAAAATATGACAACGTGAAAATTTTGAGTTTTGAATTTGTTTCAGAATTCATCATTGGCTTCCTTTCGGAGTTACACAAAGCTCCCGATGATAGCGGTTTGGGAAGCGTGACCTCCGAGGTTTACGGTCGCACCCTTGCGAAATTCCACGGTTGGGTGCTTGCAAAAACCGTCGGTGCCGTATTGCTCATGATGCCAACCAAGCAGACCATTGTAGACAGGGTAAGTTTAATAGAATCTTTATGCTTGTTATGAGTTGATGTATGCGTTTGTGATTCAGTTCTTGTTATGCTTTTGTGATTTTCAAAGAATTCTTTTACATGCTACGATCAATCACGTTTGAATGCCCATATTTCTGGCTTGGAACAACAGTAGTTTATAAGAGTTATTCAGTTATTTCTTTAATTTTTTATTGTGTTAGTGACATTTTTTATACTATATTATCGTTTTGGTGTTAGGATACTTTACATTAAAAATGCTGTTGGATTTAGATAGAGATAGGCCTCTTTGTACGTAAATTTGGGTTTCATCATTATAAATTTGTAGTTTATGATGGGGCTGTTTGTATTACTGCATATTTGTTAATAAAAGATTCGCTATCAAAGGTCAATGCAGTATAGTATATATAGAATAGAAGTGGCCCAAAATTTTAGAAATTTAACCCTTTTACCCCCAGGCTATTTGGAACTTTCCAACCCTTAACCCCCAGGCATTTTTTTTTTTTCATGCACATTTTGCAATATATATTTTTTTAAATTGCTCTAACAGCCTTAATTTTTGTCATAGAGAGGTCAGGTTGGTCTCATTCTTTTGGAAAATGCCTGAAGTTTCTCAAAAAGTTATCAAAAATATGCAAAAAAAATGTAAATAGTTTTTTGCAAGGACGTATCAGTACATCCATGGGGGTAAAGGGATGAGTTTTGTGAAACATACCAGTATATCCATTGTGGGTAAAAGGGTTAAAACTACAAGACTTCAATGATTACTTTTCAGGTGAACTAAAAACCTTATAAAGCAAATAGTAATCCTATAACTTAATAAAGCATCTGAAGATTGAACAAAGCAAATTCGAACTATGGGTTCTCTATGTAGTGAGAGATTTATGATCTTATACAGTATCTTGATAATTTTTTTCTTTGTCTGGAATTTTCGTCATAATTTCCTGCTCTTTACAGAGCTTTCGATTGACTCTTAGTTACGGGTAATCTTCTGCGCCTGATCTCTTGAGTTATAGTTACTTAACGTAGCTGAAGTGCATCATGTTGCATTTTCATTTTTCTTAAGTATAGATGATAGAATTTGCTATAGACTAATATATCTGTAGTTTGAATTAACCCAATTATTTTGGAAAGCATTTGATTGGCTTGAGATAGTCATTGCATCATCATGGATGCCTGGTATGAATATAAGGTTCTTGTTGTTCGACACTTAACTGGTCTTCCTTTAACTGTTCTTTCTGATGTACAGTAGTAATCATGAATTGCATTAGCTCAGGTTATGCTTTAACGTGCATTGTAATTAATGCTACTAACAACTATCTAAGAAGATTTGCATTGCAAGTAACTAGTTTAACATTTATTACGAATACTGTATATAGCTTAACGAGTAGACCTTGTAAAATGTATATAAAAAGATGTAAATGTGAACATATTTATGACAAATTCTTTATATAGCTTGAGTAGTCCCTGTAAAATGTATATAAAAAGACGTAAATGTGAACATATTTATCACAAAGTCTTTATATAGCCCAATAAGTAGTCCCTGTAAAATGTATAGAAAAAGACGTAAATGTGAACATATTTATCACAAATTCTTTATATAGCCCAATGAGTAGTCCCTGTAAAATGTATAGAAAAAGACGTAAATGTGAACATATTTATCACAAATTCTTTATATAGCCCAATAAGTAGTCCCAGTAAAATGTATATAAAAAGACGTAAATGTGAACATATTTATCACAAATTCTTTATATAGCTTAATGAGTAGTCCCTGTAAAATGTATAGAAAAAGACGTAAATGTGAACATACTTATCACAAATACTTTATATAGCTTAATGAGTAGACCTTGTAAAATGTATATAAAAAGACGTAAATGTGAACATATTTATCACATTCTTTATATAGCCCAATGAGTAGTCCCTGTAAAATGTATAGAAAAAGACGTAAATGTGAACATATTTATCACAAATTCTTTATATAGCCCAATGAGTAGTCCCTGTAAAATGTATAGAAAAAGACGTAAATGTGAACATATTTATCACAAATTCTTTATATAGCCCAATAAGTAGTCCCAGTAAAATGTATATAAAAAGACGTAAATGTGAACATATTTATCACAAATTCTTTATATAGCTTAATGAGTAGTCCCTGTAAAATGTATAGAAAAAGACGTAAATGTGAACATACTTATCACAAATACTTTATATAGCTTAATGAGTAGACCTTGTAAAATGTATATAAAAAGACGTAAATGTGAACATATTTATCACAAATTCTTTACATAGCCCAATGAGTAGTCCCTGTAAAATGTATATAAAAAGACGTAAATGTGAACATACTTATCACAAATACTTTATATAGCCCAATGAGTAGTCCCTGTAAAATGTATAGAAAAAGAGGTAAATGTGAACATATTTATCACATTCTTTATATAGCCCAATGAGTAGTCCCTGTAAAATTATAGAAAAATAGGCAAATGCAAAAATAATTCTTATATTAAGTGAAGAAAATTGCTTAGTGGGTGACTTTCATATAGACGATGATAGATGGTGGCTTGAAGCTCATTGGGGGGCTACTTGTACTATCCTTTCTTATTTTTTATTACAAATTTCTTATACAGCCTAAAAGTAGTCCTTTGAAAATGTATAGAAGAGGCAAATTAGCCCCTTCGAATATGTATAGAAGAGGTAAATTAATCCCTTCAAAAACATATAGAAGATGTAAATTAGCACCTTTGAAAATGTAAAGAAGAGGTAAATTAGTCCCTTTGAAAATGTAAAGAAGAGGTAAATTAGTCCCTTTGAAAATGTAAAGAAGTGGTAAATTAGTCCCTTTGAAAATGTAAAGAAGAGGTAAATTAGTCCCCTTGAAAATGTAAAGAAGAGGTAAATTAACCTCTTCGAAAACGTATAGAAGAGGTAAATTAGTCCCTTCGAAAATGTAAAGAAGAGGTAAATTAGCCCCCTTCGAAAATGTATAGAAGAGGTAAATTAGCCCTTTCAAAAACGTATAGAAGAGGTAAATTAGTCCCTTTGAAAATGTAAAGAAGAGGTAAATTAGCCCCTTCGAAAATGTAGAGAAGAGGTAAATTAACCTCTTCGAAAACCTTTAGAAGAGGTAAATTAGCCCCTTCGAAAATGCAAAGAAGGGGTAAATTAGCCCCTTCGAAAATGTATAGAAGAGGTAAATTAGCCCCTTCGAAAATATATAGAAGAGGTAAATTACCCAAATCAAATTGAAAATAATTGTTCAATTGTTGACATTCATATTGATGATAAATGCAAATATAATTCTTATATTTAGTAAAGAAAATTTGCAGTAGTTGTTGACTTTCATATTGATATGTTCATTAGGGCTACCTGTACCATCCTCTCTTATTTTATGTCGTTGAATAATCTAAAGGAGTTTTGGATTTCCTTCTCGTTTGCAGGTAATACTAGGAAGTAAACAGGTAAGATAACACATGCAACTTGAAAGGAACGTACTGTACTTCTCACTCTTTCTAGACTAGTAATGAAATGCATTCGAGAATGTAATAGCAGCACTTTTGTTATGAATGGATTGGCGACTTGAATTTTCTCTGTACTTGCATGTAGCATGCAAACCATTGTTTTTTATAACAAGCTTTTCAGGAAGGCTTACCTTACCGAATCCTTGGGACTGGTTTTTTTCTATTATTTAAATGGCCATTATAAGAACATGCAAATTATACTTCACTTCTTTACTGAACTTTCTTTTTAATTCCTTCTTTGCTAGTGTTCTTTTCTCACTCGGTTACATAACAGCATTTTTTAAAGGTAATATTGTAATGTGGTGTGGAAAATTTAATTGAACTATGTGGAAATACTAACATCAGGTGTATTTGGAACTAATTCACCACGCTAAGACAGAAAAATAAAGTATTTCTCCTATTCTCGTTTATGTATGTGTAATTTTGCGATGCAACATTTTTCATGCACATTTTAAAGAGTGTATGTATTTCTTGCTTTAAAATTATTTGCAAAGCTTTTGTTTAAACTTTTTAAATATGTTACTTTGAAAAGGAAAATATTTTTGCTCAAATTGCGGTTGAAGTTGATACTGAAATAGGAAATAAATATTTTATTTTGTTAGTGATATGGCTTTATCACTTATTAAGTTTCTTACATTGATTATTGTATGTTTTTATGAATTAATAAAACCAGCTTTTTATTTGTCCCAATCTTCAAAATCTTTTGAAATGGATAACCATGAGTAGAAATGACTTTTAAAAAATTTTATGCTTTCATTTTGAATGATGGGTCACGGATAAATTCTAAACTATTTTTGATCGAGGGATTGGTAGTTTGTCGACACTCCTTTTCTGTCATACAAAGCAATGCTATGAAGTGGTAATTGTTTATTTGTGTACCTGGAATTGTTAGCTGTTGGTTGTGAGTCATAGAAAGAACTCAACTTATAAACTTAATAGGTTTGAAGAAGCTGTATGTAAGCCAAAGTTTAGTCAATTTTGGCATATGGTGGGCTTTGCCTAACTCGCATGCCTACGATTTCCATGAGTGAAAGTCAAGAAATAGTCCCGTTTCTTATTATTATTTCTTGCTACGCTACAACCCTAGTAGGAAAAGTAGAATTCTATAAGCCTAGTGGCCCCAACAGGGAAAATAGCCCAGTGAGGAAAGGAAACAAGGAAAAATGAAATATCTTAAAAAAAAGTACAGTAACAACATTAAAATAAATATCATAAACAAACTATAAAAACTTTAACAAAACAAGATAGAAAGAGCGGGCCTGAGTTTACCCTCAAGCAAGAGAATCCTAACCCAAGACAGTGGAAGACCATGGTACAGAGGCAATGGCACTATCCCTGAAATAAATATTAGGTTACAGCAAATATAGTTTTCCTTACTGTATTAGATTACATAATATTGTTTTATTAAAGCATGTTATATAAGATTTTTCATAATTCTGATCATCCTTTACATTCAGATCTTCCTGTACAGTTCCATCCTGTTTGTAATACTAGGCGTGCAGCTAGTTCTAATAGTCAGGCCTTCTCCATCATGACGCTCAATACTACACAGTATTCTAGAAGTTTCATTCCAGCTGTGACCAAGTTGTGGAATGATCTTTCTTATCGGGTAGTTGTATCAGTAGAACTTCATAAGTTCAAACTTGCAGAAAATGTTTTTGTTAAACAGGTTAACATAAGTCTTTTAATAGTTTATACTGTATATGAAATAACTGTTTTCATGTAATTGTCCTGTTTTTAAAATACTTTATTTTAATTGTTCATTACTACTTATAGCCTTTATTTCCCTATATCCTTTCCTCACTGGGCTATTTTTCCCTGTTGGAGACCTTGGGCTTATATCATCTTGCTTTTCCATCGAGGGTTGTAGCTTAGCTAGTAATAATAATAATAATAATAATAATAATAATGATAATAATTTCAATTTTTTATATTACAGTATATGAACTTATGATACAATATCTGAGATTTACGATTACAGTTTGGTTTGTTTGTATCTATGAATGTTTGTAAGTTGAGGGTCTTATGTAACCTGTCTTCAATTAATTTTTCTGTACTTTCTTAATTGTATCAATAATTCAATTACACTATACTTCAGTTGTCACTATGAATTCACAATGTTGATATCTAATTTCATTTTCATTTAATTAGTTCTCTTTCCTTCATCAGTACCATTCTGATATATGTTACTCCTGTATGTGTGACTTCACATTACTTTTTGTGGATTCTGTTCTGTAATACCTTTTAGAATTAATATTTCTTTTTTCCCTGTCAGTTGATTTATAATAAAACATATTTTCCTGTATAAAAACACCTTTTAGTTAAATTTTATAGTCTTAAAACTTTACATTTTACAAATAAGTTTTGTACCTTCGTTTGACTGAATGACAAACTAACATCTGTAGTTTTTCCTCATAGATTAAATGTTCTAAAAGTCTTATAAATATTTGTGATTTTGATTATTTTCGTAAATGTCTCTCCAGATAACGGGTGGGGACGCTGCTATTCGTGCCAGGAATGAAGTCTTGATGCCCAAAGCCATCGAAGTAATGACGTCCGTGTACAACCTGACTCAGAAATTATACGAAGACTACGAAATTCTGGATCTTCCTTGAAGAATCAACAAGTATGACTTCTCGTTTCAAGAGACTTGGTTAAAAATTATTCCCGTAATTGATGATACGCGTATGTGAATGCTTTTTATTCGAGGGGGTTTTGGAGCATTCTTTTTGGAAACAGACAAAAATAAAATTAATCAATTTTGTAGCCCGGTAAGGTTCAGTAACATACTATTTGGATCTATTGATATATATATAATTTCTCAGAACATATCAAGACTGCAAATTTTTTATCTTAAGTTTTTCTATATGGCTTAAATATGGGGGAGAGATATATTGACATTTATAAAGAACTTATAATATTTAATAGATAACATACTGTACCATAGTTTAAGCCCAAGCCCAAAGATGATAAACACAAGAAGCTTTTTGCCAAGCTGGAAAACATTACAATCAAAACATTGACCAATTAAACCTTTCCATATGTGTATAAAGCTTTCAGCTTCCAACGCAAATTGCAGCAGCACCCAGTTGCCAGTACTGTGACTGCTAGGATCTTAATAGCTATATCAAGTACAGTATATTGTTTTCGAATTTTCATTTTTCCATTTGCCGCATGGGCTCACTGTTCGTGTCTGACCTGTTCAGTGTCCGTCATTTCCAAGTTGCTGAATCTCTGTTCTTTTTCAAATTTCCTATTTTCCACTTTTAAATGGAATGTATTCAATTGTTCTTTAATTTGTAGTAATTGATCAATTCCATATTCACTGTGATTGAAATGCCATTCCATTGACTTTATCTAAGGTTATTTTGTTTTTAAATTATATGATTATTAAAAATTTCTTCTCTAGGAGAAATGGTTAATACGGTATACCATTTCTTTCAACTTTCATTGTTTAAGATGAAGGTTGAATTATATGCTATACTATTTACGCTAAAATAAGATAGTAAATTTTATAGACAATCGCCATTTAGGAGACTTACTTTTCTTCGGTATTTTGATATGAGGAGGTTCAGTACTTGTAAGCAAAATACACTAGGTTAAGGCAATCATAGGTTCCTTGTTGATTCTTTGTTCATTTCATTGTAATATGTTTATACAGAGGAAAGTTATAGACAGGTGCTCTTGGATGGAGGTGAGAAAGTGTAGAAAGATTTGGAGATTATTTGGAGATACATTTATCTAATAGTATTAAACGTACGATACAAGAGACTTGCGTGAATTTGCAACATATGTACAGAACTTTAAGAAATATGCATCATGATATCGGTGTAATGGCATTTGTACATTAGCCTCATCTGTGCGTTTCCAGAAATAGCTTTATAAAGAAATCAGATGGAAACAGAAGTACGTACTACGTGAAAATATAAAAATGTATAATGGTCATATAGCCTGGGAAGTTTTATCATCTTGATATAATTATGCTTGTGTTGCATCTGTAAAGTTCACTGGTAAAAATTTATAAAACTGTCCTGTAATTTCATTTAATAGATTAGCTCTAATTTTAAATGAAGGTAAAACAAATCAGTTGGAAGTGCATGCATCCACCTGTAAATCAGTTGGAAGTGTATACAACAACCTGTAAATCAGTTGGAAGTGTATACAGCAACCTTTTAATCAGTTGGAAGTGTATACAGCAACCTTTTAATCAGTTGGAAGTGTATACAGCCACCTGTAAATCAGTTGGAAGTGTATACAGAAACCTGTAAATCAGTTGGAAGTGTATACAGCAACCGGTTAATTTTCAAAATGCAGTAAAAGATACAGGAAGTAGCCTACCATCTTAAGAGCTGTTCTATCAGAGGCATTTTTCAATTAAAATAATTTACAGTACTTTCATTGCCAGTTAAGAGCTAACAGATTTATGTCAAGAGTAATTAAACGTAAACATAGCAGTTACTCTAAGTAAAAATTCATCTTAAGTAGGCATTTTGCAGGCTGTACATCTGTTTGTGTCCTGCAACTTATGTAATAAAAAGTTACACAGGCCTATTGAGGACAATAAACATGCCATCGAACATAAAGCTGTTGTTTTTTAATAGCTTAAGGTTTGTAGCAATATTGCAAATTCACGTTTCTATCGTATGTAAAAATAGTTTCTTTAAAAACAGCAGTCACCAGCAATATGCTTACAGTCAATATTGCACAACTTATCACAAATACTTGAAACTGTCAGCTACCCGAGAATTGCTCTCGCAAATCTTAGAAGCAACTTTGCTAAAAACCCACAATTACAATAAGTATTCATTTCATAATGTGAGAGATTTGAAAATGTTAAATTGGAACCGAGGAAGCTGACGTAACAGCCACAAGTCATGAAAAGATGAAGCAAGTCATTTCTATAGATCATTTCACAGCATCAGTGAAATGTATGATCGGGGACATTTAATCGAGGACTTTTAAATGTCAGGCTTCATGGAATGTTGAACCTTACAGCTATGCTTAGAAAAGTAAAACATAGAATTATGACATTAATTTTCAAAGATTTTGTATTGAATTTGTTATACATTGTGTTGGAATACTGTACTGTATGTCCTATTCACTTGAACCACGGATAGTTAAACATCCCTTTTGATTCAGTTCGTGATTATAGGGAATGCGAACCAATCATAGTTTTGAAATAAATGTCGAGTCAGATGTTTGGTTATAAGTTTACGTTTGTGTTATGTTTGGCATAAGATGTAGGTGAGTGAGGCACACTGGAGAAGAAGAGTAAATGAAGATTAAATTTAAAATAATGTATTACATGCAAAGTATTCTTTTCTTCTGTGCATACTCTAATGCCACTGCCACATGGTTGAGCTCTGTCTGCAGACTGTCCAAACAGCAGAGTTGTCGGGAAGGCGTGTTATGGGGTTTTAGGTAGTCAGATGGCAGCGAGTAGAGGAAGCGACCTATTGGGCCAGTGTAGTACTTGTAACAATGATCACACTCTTCACCAAACTAATTGGTGCAGGTATGAGGACGATCTTTACCAAACTAATTGGTGCAGGTATGAAGACGAAATTAATCTTCAGAAAAATAAGTGGAATGCGAAGTGGCTGGAACAACGTATCATATTTGGAAGTTCCGTGACACTTTCGTGAAGTAAAAGATGAAATTGAATTTATATTCCTCAGTTTAATGAGGATGGAAGTTGACACGATACACCAAGTGAGTACAGATAATAAACTTCAAGAAACAATTCTTGCGCAGACTCCTTGCAGTAATTGCTAAGTAAACCAGGGGAAGACATCCTAAGGTGCAGTAATAAGCAAACAAGGAGAAAGTCTGATCAGTAACGCAAAACTGAAGGGACAAAGAGACTGGTGCGTCAGTTACCACTTACCACTAGGACGTTCCTTCCTTTACCAGGGGCATATGTTTATTGAACACCACAACTTTGGGGTATACAGTAGATATTGTATCCCACTTCCCGACTAATTGGAACTTTCCATATGCCTACTGTATTTTTTTTCCTTGCGGTGTTAGTGTCCGAAATTGTTCATTTTATTTTTATAAATACTTGACGATACTTTGACCTTATTTCTAATCGTATCAGCAGTTTCTTTTGGTGCTGTAGTATGTCAGTCAGTCTCCATTCCAATAAGCATCACTTCTAACATTCCATAAGCATTCGTGTTTGTTGAATAACAATGTTGGGTAATGTATTCTAGAGTTCAATAAAATATCAGAGCTGCCCATATTTGATATACAAACATCGTCCTTCATCAGCAGCAAAACACTATGTGAGGTAATAAGACAAAATGTTCTTAACTTTTAGACTACTGTCGTTAGGTTCACTCGCCCGAAAACTGGCGAGCCGTAAGACAGCTTTTGTGTGGGGCAGTGTCGTTGTTCCACATCCCAAGTCCAAACAAGGGGCATTGTTTATGTCACCGTTAACTGCGAACACAGGCAATTTCTGGTTATGCCTGCCGAGTGTGTCTTATCACAGGGAAAGCCTTCGTGTCTGCAGGCACTGCTCAACTGTGTGGACACGGCATCGCAATGTAAGTGATCGTGGGATGATAACCCATTATAGTGAGCATAATCTTTAATTTTCATGCACCAGGCAACATAGGAAATGCACGCTTTGTCAGAATTGCTTTGTTATATTTAAAATATTAATTTTGAAAGATAGAGGCAATGGTGTTTGTAAGGTAATAGAGGAGTTTTCCTGTATAATATGATGGATATGCCTTAGGAATCTGGAGTTTTCCTGTATAATGTGAATGATTTACCCTAGAAATCTGGAGTTTTACTGTACAGTATAATGTGAACAATTACCATAGGAATCTGGCATTTTCCTGTATAATATGAATGGTTTACCCTTGGAATCGTGTATAATGTGAACGATTCACCCTAGGAATCTGGTCTTTTCCTGTATAATATGAATGGTTTACCCTTGGTATCGTGTATAATGTGAACGATTTACCGTAGGAATCTGGCGTTTTCCTGTATAATGTGAACAATTTAACCTAGGAATCTGGAGCAAATTACTGAAACCGTAAAAAAAAACTACCTGTCATATTTCATTACAAGTCCTGTTAGTGCATATATCGCATTATCCTGTCATAAACTAACATTCAGGTCGAAACATTTAATCCTTGTGGCAGTAAGCTGCCGTCACAATAACATGTCCATGTATTACAGTAAAACTACTTTTGTATCAGCAGAGATAATAGCTATGCAATATATTTTTATTACAGAGAACAATGTATCTTAACCAGAATAGCAGTTGTAGGTTGGAGTATTAGCTGCAGTAAATGTCAAATAATTATACACAGAAGGTTCTCAACTTACAAACATAACTGGGTCCAAGAAACTGGCTGCAAGTCGAATTTTGTTAGATTCAGTCGGGGGTTCGAGTCCCGCTCAGACTCGTTAGTGCCATTAGTGTCTGCAACCTTACCATCCTTGTGAGCTAAGGTTGGGGGGTTTGGGGGAGCCTATAGGTCTATCTGCTGAGTCATCAGCAGCCACTGCCTGGCCCTCCCTGGTCCCATCTTGGGTGGAGAGGAGGCTTGGGCGCTGATCATATAATATATGATCAATCTCTAGGGCATTGTCCTGATTGCTAGGGCAATGTCACTGTCCCTTGCCTCTGCCATTCATGAGCGACCTTTAAACCTTTAAAAACCTTTAATGCTTATGATTTCCAGCTAAAAAAAGTCAACAAATAGTTGTGTTTCATATGAAATAGATGTCAGTTTATCACAAATGTCGTTTTTCTTACTGTATTAACCCTTTTATCCCCAAAGGATGTACTGGTACGTTTCACAAAACTCATCCCTTTACCCCCATGGACGTACCGGTACGTCCTTGCAAAAAAATGCTATTTAAATTTTTTTTTTTGCATATTTTTGATAATTTTTTGAGAAACTTCAGGCATTTTCCAAGAGAATGAGACCAACCTGACCTCTCTATGACAAAAATTAAGGCTGTTAGAGCAATTTAAAAAAAAAATATGCTACAAAATGTGCTTGGAAAAAATTAACCCCTGGGGGTTAAGGGTTGGAAAGTTCCAAATAGCCTGGAGGTAAAAGGGTTAAATGATATAATAATGGTTTATAACAGTATTTCATTATCTTATCTGTCACTTTCAGTTAGATTTGTGCATCTGAATGTTTGGTAGTCGAACTTTTGTAAGTTGAACGTTTGTACGTTGGGGACCTCCTGTACGCTAGAAGTAACCAAACATTGAAGTACAGTAAATCGACAATGGAGGTGATGATTGATAAGTTGTTATTTTAGCACGAGTCGTGTACTGTACATTCGCTGTTAAGTATTCACTGGACCAACACGAATAAAAAGTTCCTTTCTAAGTGTTTGGCATCAAAAGTTATATTAACAACTTCCATGATTATCAAATAAATGTTAATTTAATCAGATTGAATTTCAATTGTCTCAGTTAAACAGTATAGTATTCAAATATTTAATTAGTCACATAGACTATCTTTTTACCTTAAATATACTAGAATTCAAATTAGCTCAAATTACAATGTAAATGTGAAAAATTCCCTTATTTAAAGGAATCAAATATATTGTACAATGTAATTGTTTATTAAGAGTAATATGGTCAACTAATTAAGACATTTTTAGTCTAACATGTATTATGAAGAAAGTCCGAAGGTATTACTATAATTAAATAGCGCATTTTAACAATAAAATTGCTTTGGTAATGATTTTTAATTTTATATTATGTAGCCATGCGGATCTCGTGTTATTAATGTAATTGTAATCATTAAATTTTATTTAATTCTAAAGTATTTGGATTAATTTGTGTAGAGGGATCGTCGAGTTCTAAGATTTTCAACGTGGGATTAATGTAAATGCTACGTTAAACCTCCTGGCTAGTACAGTGGTAACGTGTTTGCCTAGCATTTCGCATGGCAAGAGATCGATCCCCGCCCAGGACCGTGAGTTTAAGCTGCTGTGGTAGGGCACCACAGTGGGGGGTTGGGCTTGCCCGGCTGACGTTCTGGTGAGCATCTATTCTGATGGAACCGGAACTGAAACCAGTCAACTTTAACCTTTTAAACCCTCATCTTTTGTTTTTACTTTGTATTTTCTCATTTTGGGGATACAGAAAGTCCTCAAAGTTACAAACTTAAAAAGTTTCAAGAAGCTGTTTTTAAGTCTAATTTTGTTACATTTCAGCTTAGGGTAGGCTTCACCTAACTCGCACGCGTACGATTTTCAGCTGAAAAAGTCGTCAAAGTCTCGTTTCATATTGCAAATGTCGTCTTGTTTACTGTATCAAGTTATAAATTTTTTTAATTACAGTAATGTATTTCATTATGAACTTTTAATGCGATACTTGAAATGTATTTCAGTTGGATTTCTGTTTGTATCCAAATGTTTTTTAAGTTGAGGACCTTCGGTATATATGAAATGAGCTTTCTTCTCGAGTTCCCAATGGACCCTGTTCTTCAGCTATGCTCTGTTACATCTGGTCGTGTTAAATATAAACTGTTCGTTCTAATTTACACAAGTCTCATTTCTCTCTGTATCAAAAGAACTCAAAAGATTAGTCTGGAAGGAGAATCATCAACCTCTCACTTGTGTTGGATTCAAATTTACCAGTGTCAAAGTTATGGTTGAAAACATGATTATCTTTGGTAACTTCGTTTTTATTTCATGATAGGGGAATGATGCCACTGCAAGAAAGAAAATGTTAATTATTCACAGACTTACAGGTTGTGAAAAATATGTTCCTGATGCATTGAATGCTAGGTCTGTTATGGTGAGAAAGTCATTATTTTGTGGAGAATTTTCAAACAAATTTTTGTACTGGATTCTTGAAGGTCTTAAGCCCTGTCCACACAATCAAGCATGCTTGACGGGCAAACAGTGATACCAGGCTTCAATAGGTAGTGAGAATGAGAGTTGATGACGTCAGAAGCGGGAAAACCACAGACAGGGATCTGGCCTCACTGTTTGTTGCCAGATCCCTGCCTGTGGTTTTCCGGCTTCTGACGTCATCAGCCCTCATTCTCACTACCTAATATTGTCTGGTATCACTGGTTGCATGTTGAGTATGCTCGATTGTGTGGACAGGGCTTTAGGTATAGGCCCCTTTTCATTTATTTTCTTTTTGATAATACTGGTTATGGAAATTAAAAAATTTATCTTTTTAGTATATTTAAATCCAATGTAAATATGTTGCTCTAACTGTACTTGTTAATTTCATAGGTATTTTTTGTTGGTAGGGAGAGTGGATTTATCGAATTGGTTAAGGGGGTCCAACGGAAAGAATTGTTGCATATACAGCTCTGAAAATATGACATACTTTTAATAAGTATTTTAATTTTGTTACATAAGAGCTCTGAAAAGAACGATTTGGTATTTTCCATCGTTAACATTTTAATGAAAGCTTTTTCATAACCTACACTTATGAATATTCTCATTGCTATTTTGGTGGATTACTATTTTTTACCAGCATGTTTTTTTTAGACACTTGTTTGTCTTTGATACTGTACTTACTCTGGACAGAGGATAATGCTGTTGGTTATTCCTGAAGTATAATAGTGAGGGAAATGTTAAATTTATAATAGTTTCTTTATGGGAAAGTATATATTTACAAGTTATCACACTTTCTAATGCCATGCTGTTCCTAATTGAAGAGGCTATATATGAGGTTAGTTACACACATACCTACTCTAGCTATAAACAAAGAAAATTGGTGCCTTGTGGTGGCGTAACGAACCTCCCCAAATTTGCACGTTTGAAACAGGGTATAATTCGAGCTTTTGAAAGTTCAGGATGCCATACTATGTTAGGAAGAAAACTGCATTTCGTGTAGGCCTTTTTTTTTCTTTTATATAATTTATAATTTTAAGGTCCTCGTCAGGAAATTCATGTATAAATAATCTAAGGAGAAAAGAAAATTTTAATGTTTTGAAGTATATTGATAACTATCATAGTTTTGCAGAAAGGTGTTCCTACAAAGGGAAATTGAATTTGTGCAAGTGGCTCGATGCTTCTTCCAAGGCGAGGTTTTGTATGCATGGTGGTGAATTTATAGGAATTCCATTATTAAGCTCAATTTTAATCTAAGTTCACATAAAGGCTTTAAGTTTGAAAGCTGTATTAGTAGATGTTTACTGAAACTGCTATTTTTAAGTAATTTTTGTAATGTGTAGACTGCAAATATAAAATGTTGTGTGTATTTGTGTTTGTGTTATCTTTTTTTGTGTAATTTGTAGTGTGAGTAATAATTATTATTATGGCTTATTGGTAACATCTCTGCCTGATGCTTGCCAGACTGGAGGTTGAATCCCGCTCAAAATCGTTTGTTTTGTGTAATAGTTTTTTAACCTCACCATCCTTGTGAGCTAAGGATTGCCTGGCCTTCTCTAAACCTAGCTTGGGTGCTAATCATATGTATATAGGTCAGTCTCTATTATTATTATTATTATTATTAAATGCTAAGCTACAACCCTAGTTGGAAAAGCAGGATGCTATAAGCCCAGGGGCCCCAACAGGGAAAATAGCCCAGTGAGGAAAGGAAACAGGGAAAAATAAAATATTTTAAGAAATATTTCCTATATAAACTATAAAAACTTTAGCAAAACAAGAGGAAGAGAAAATAGATAGAAAAGTGTGCCCGAGTGTACCCTCAACCAAGAGAACTCTAACCAAAGATAGTGGAAGACCATGGTACAGAGGCTATGGCACAACCCAAGATAAGAGAACAATGGTTTGATTTTGGAGTGTCCTCCTATTAGAGCTGCTTACCATAGCTAAAGTGTCTCTTCTACCCTTACCAAGAGGAAAGTAGCCACTGAACAATTACATTGCAATAGTTAACCCCTTGGGTGAAGAAGAATTGTTTGGTAATCTCAGTGTTGTCAAGTGTATGAGGACAGAGGAGAATGTGTAAAGAATAGGCCAGACTATTCGGTGTCTGTGTAAGCAAAGGGAAAGAACCGTAACCAGAGAGAAGTATCCAATGTAGTACTGTCTGGCCAGTCAAAGGACCCCATAAGTCTCTAGTGGTAGTATCTCAACGGGCGGCTGGTATAGTTGGCTAAGCAGGATGCTATACATAGCTCAAAGACTTAAACAAGGGAGGTAGCCCAGTGAGTAAGTAAATGATTAAAATATGAGAAGTAATGAATGAAAAAATGTAAAATATATTTTAAAACTCATCAATAACATCGTTATTATATATGAACTATGAAAATAGACATGTCCAAACTGTTCAACAAAGGCATTTGCAACAAGTTTGAATTTCAAAAGTTCCACCAATTCAATTGCCAGATAAGAGGATCATTCCACAGTCTGGTCATAGGTGGAAAAATGTTTCTAGAATACTGTAGAGTTGACCCTTATGCTTGAGAAGTCAAGATTATTTACGAATACCAGCAGACCTGTCCTACATACATGCCAAATAGTATAGCACCATCATCAGTTGCTCTTTGAGAAGGATGAGATTTTGCTCGCTTGCAACGTCATAACTCAAAAAAAATTTTTTTTGAGTTATCCATATAGACATACTGTATTCATCTTCAAATGCTGATTTTTTTGGTAAAAAGTGTCATAATTGTAGCTAAAAAATTGATCGCAAGAGGCGCTAAGAATCCTAATAACATACATTAATATGAGAGTGTTTTAATTGATTAAAATGGCTCTCCGGAAAAATAGCTATTTTTGAGTTATGACGACGTCGCAAATGAGCGATTTCCGGAGGCTTAAGAACAATCAAGTAATAGACAGTGTATATTGAATGATGAAACCAATAACAAATTGGATGATTAAATCCATATTAGGGTTGTGGCTGTTGTTAATGTAAAAAGTCCTGTAGGGGTGTTGTCATGTGAGAGATTAGGAAACTATTTAACACAGTTACTTATGGCTCTCATGATTTATTGCCCATAAGTCAAGAGATTGAATACAACATTAACAAAACCGAAAAAAATGTTTGTTTCTACGGAAAAAACAAACCTGGATTTCCTTCGTTTATTCCTACGCAGGTACAAACTTCAGTCATTTATATGGGTTAACTCCCAAGTCGATTAAGTAAGCCAGAAAAAAAGAAAAAATAAATTAAGTACTGGCTAATATTGTTTTTACTTGGTTTCCATCACAATACAAGTATTTTGTAATTAATTGAGGTAATTTCTGTAAGTGTACTGTACATATGTACGCTAGTCCTGGACATGGTAAGGCTGCAGTATAGTACAGTATATACAGTAACACTACAGTAGTCATCGAGACGCTTCTAACAACTAAACACCGTTGTTCCTATCTAATATAACACTCGCTGATACAGCAGTGTATATTATTGTAATATAAGTATAGTACTGCTTAACTATAAGTGTTTGCTGTTTTCATTTGGAGGACTCGCACTGTTTGACAATTCACAGCACACGTAGCCTACATTTACATATTGTAGAGTACAGTACATGTACATGTAGTTTACGTACAGTATAGTTGATAAACAATACTATACATTACTGTACAATATATATGCAATGATACTGCATTTAAGATTAACTAAGTGTACATATTTTGTACAACGACCACAAACCATTTTCATACTTAATCGTACGCAGCAGTCTTCAATCATGACGCAACTCCCGATGCGTCATCTCTTGCGCAGTACTGTAGAGAATAACACATCTACAGTACATTACCCAGTAAATATAAACACTCTACAGGAGTATGTACCACTGTAGAGTATACAAATACATCACTTTTTTACATGAAAAAGAGATTCTGCTCAGAAAGGACCGAAGCGGGAGATGTACACGCGTAGAAACAATGCAAGAAAGGCCGAGTCAGCGTGAGATGGGATGTTGTGCTGTGCGGAAAGGTAAGTGGCGCAAAGGAGCGCAGGCTGTTTGAAATCGTTCCGCCGCGAGAGTACTTCTCGCCAACCTGAGAATGTGATTTTTCATTTAATATGTTATACGGTTCTGTGTCGCGAAATTGCAAAGAATAAACCCACAAAAAGCGAGGGTGGACTACCTTCTTTCCATTTATTCTGGTAGAAATGAGAAATTTTTTTCTAGTCTTGTTCTCTAGGCTATATTTACTCTACAGAAAGAGTAGACAATCTGTCACGGTTTCTTTTGTTCTGCCTTTCAACAATTACCTCTTCCTAATTCTTGTGCAATTGGTAATAGCATTCAGTTTCACGGCATCTCCACCCTATTACCTTTGAGGAATTCACCATGGAACAATGGGAACTTTCTCCCTATATTCTCTCCCTGCTGCCACACTCAGGTTACAACAACACTCGCTTCAACTATTACACAACATTCAAATAGAAAGTGAGCTTGGTACCTCTCCTAAATCCATTTTTTTTTTAAGCAAAATAATCAGATTTTTGCAAAAGAAAAGAGTTCAAATTCTGCTCACTCCTTTGCTCATAGGATTTGGAGTTACACTAAACAAAGTTCAGGTAGCACTTCAGCTAAAGGTAATGAGTAAAGATGTTCTGGTAAACATGCTTTTTTTATTTTTACAGTTAGATGGCTATAGGTCCTTGGACTTGCGCTCCCCTCAACTCGGTCATTGTTCAAATAATTGTTTAGCATTCCCATGTAGTTTTGAACCTTCAAGCAAGAGAACTCACACCAAGTCAGCGGAAGACCATGGTACAGGGACTATAGCACTATCCAAGACTAAAGAACAATGGTTTGATTTTGGAGTCTCCTTCTCCTAGAAGAGCTGCTTACTCTACCCTTACCAAGAGGGAAGTAGCCACTGAACAATTACAGTGCGGTACTTAACCCCTTGATCAAAGAAGAATTGTTTAGTAATCTGTGTTGTCAGGTGGATGAGGACAGGAGAATGTGAAAAGAATAGGCCAGACTATTGTGTATGCGTAGACAAAGAAAAAATGAGCCATAATCTGTTGTCTCCATCATATCTTTTACAAGGGAGAGGGGACAGATGCATAGCACAGTTCTTGCCTACACGGATGATGGCTACATTGCTTATCAACCTTTATTTTCAGGCCTCTAATGAGAAAGATAGGATCCCCCTGAACTTTGTTGGGTATAGTTCAACTTTATGAATCAATTTCTGGCACCAAGCTCTGCATCCTAACAACAACAAATTTAGCCATTTCTAGTCGACAGCAGGACAAAGGCCTCAGACATGTTCTTATTCATGTATGGGGTTTGGCCATTTTCATCACCATGCTGGCCATTTCGGATTTGTGATGACGGGACTTTATTCTGTGATCGCTCACAGCAAACCAATCTAGTATGAGTGGTTCTAACTAGTACAGCTTTGCTGTTAATGACGATACGCAAACCCTTTCACCATGTTAGGTTATCGAGTTATCCCCAGGCCATAATTGTAATTACAGGGATCATCTCTCATACTCATTTTCACAATCAGGACTCGACATTTCTAGTTGGGTGTTTTACTGTCCTTTCAGTCTTCAGTAGTAGACTCAGACTATTGGAGCATAGCAGAGGTTCAAAACTTAACTTGTTCCTCAATTTTTGGACAGTGCCAGTCACCCTCCCAACGAGGAACGAATCTTGTACATAGAAGACAAGCGTTTGTATTTTCATAGATATGAAAGGCAAAGTTTAAATTTGTATATTTCCTAGATACCAATTCAAACGCCCTTTAAAGTACTTGTAAGTGTTACCAAAGGAAAAATTACCTGTAACTGTTACCAAAAGGAAAAAATTACGAGTTACTGCTAGGCAAGAAGGCAGTACTAAGCCACTCGCTTACCTTGTTACCATGCTTCAACGCCTGTCTCCAGCTCGCACTGGGATTATCCCTTGGTAGATTAATCTGGCTGGAAATCTAAAATAAATGAAACTTATAGTATGATTCCTTAAAAAATTTCGTATACAAAATAGCATGTTTAAGTAGTTAAATTTCTTGATAAAGGATGGTGGCAGATTGGAAAACATTTAATTTACAAAGACTTAAGTTATTTTCCGAGACAGATCTAGTAATGCAAAGTTGAAAAATACTGATAAGTACTTTTAAATAATGTCTAACTAGACCTTTAACATTGCATTAAACTTTGAGCGAAATTAGTATCTTTCTTAAAAGGCAGTTTTTGGCCATTCTTCTGGAGATGTGTTTTGTTAGTAGCTGTCATTTCTTTGGCCTATTTGTTCATGCCAGGGTTTGCAGCCCCAATGATGTTTCAAGGCCCTTCTAAACGAGAGGCAAATGCATGGGCAGCAGACACTGTTACCAATTTTGTTGTATGGGGGACGATCATGAGCATGGATGACGTCATAGACAAGGACACGACGGGCAAACAATCAAAGTGCCGTTGTTAAAGCACTGAATAGGCACCTGAATATTGTCAAACACAACTATGACTGCACTCTGCCCAGTGTCAGGTCCATGTCATACATTCACTTGCATGTGCCTGCTGACTGCCTTGGACTGTTTGATCTGGTAACAGTTTCAAAGAATTACGGGCAAATCAGAGTGCCCGCCCTGCATTTGCCCTCCGTGTGGACGGGCCTTTAGACTTGCATAGATCAACCCTTCATGATATAACTTTGTTTTATACCTTTTTTTCTGATTTATCGGAGGGTGGCCTGAGCCGAGAGTTTCCCCATATTTTCCAATTCATTTTTTTTCATATTTATACATTGAAGAAATATACAGTAATTGATTCACATATAGTAACATTTATTTTGATAAGTAAGAGAAAAAGTATATAAAAGAAAACCCAATTTAATGTTTTTATTTCTTCATATAAATACATCTGTGTACTATACTAGTATGATCAATAAGATCAGTTTATATTAGCATTTACATAAAAATGAGATCTTGAAACCATTGGTTACAATTATGCCCACGTTTAAGGCAACGGTTCCACTAAAGGCAGAATCATGCAAGGTGACTTTACTCATTGCTACAACTCCTGTATTACTATATGCACCAAAAACGGCGGTGACTTTATGCACCAAAAATCTTTAACATGCTTTGCCAACAGTGTGACTGGCCACCTCTCAAATGGTGGCCAATTATAGTTCAAGTAAGGGAAAGAAAAATCGTTAGGAAGCTTGCCTTAATCAGCCGATTTAAAAAACATAAACGGTAGCCTCGATGATTCTGGTCTTGATTATCTTACAAGCGTAAACAATGGACGAGACGTATATACACTCTTTTTATTTCATAATACTATACTAATATATGAATATTACACGCGTCATTATTATTATTATTATTATTATTATTATTATTATTATTATTATTACTTACTAAACTACAACCCTAGTTGAAAAAGCAGGATGCTCCAAGGGCTCCAACAGAAATATAGCCCATTGAGCTAAGGTAATGAATAAACTACAAGAGAAGTAACGAACAATTAAACTAAAATATTTTATGAACAGTAACAACATTGAATTAGATATTTCAATTATAAACTATAAAAAGAGACTTATGTCAGCCTGTTCAACAGCAAAGCATTGCAAGTTTGAACTTTTGAAGTTCCAACGATTCAACTAGATTGCTCCTTTGGTCTGCCACTTTGGTCACTAATAAAGTATCATAATTATCTAAATATGTTTCATTATTACTATTATTATGTTTACATAATTATGTGTGAGAAACTAGCCACAAACTGAGCATGATCATATACTTCTACAGAAATATGATTGAAAAACATATAAACTGGTTTAGGGCATACAATTTTAAGTGTTTTGTAAATCTATTCAAGGTACGAAGACTGAAATGCAACAAAAACAAATTAAGAAAATGTTCAAACCAAATTATTTCTGATTTTTTTTTTTTTTAGATATTTAGACAGAAATATGATGAAGGCTTCACAGGACAAAATGAACTTGAAAACCGCATTTAAAAAAAAAGTGAATACAGTATGGACAAGAAATCCGTGAGAAGTGGAGCCATAACCTGAGATGCTTAAAAATCAAAGAAGTGATAAGAAACAAACTGTTTCTCAAGCAGATTTCTGATTGGCAGCAATAAAGTTTGTAAAAATATGGGCCTAAAGAAAGAGGATACATATATTCATAAATAAGTAAATATGTACGTATGTGCATATACTTTATATACACATGCAAATTATTATCATTACTACTTTCTATGTTACAACCCTAATTGGAAAAGCAGAATGCTATAAGCCCAGGGGCCCTAACAAGGAAAATAGCCCACTGAGGAACGGAAACAAGGATAAATAAAATATCTTAAGAACGGAAATAACATTAGAATAAATATTTCCTTTATAAACTATAAAAAACTTCAACAAAACAAGAGGAAGAGAAATAAGAGAATAGTGAACCCGAGTGTACCCTAAAGTAAGAGAACTCTAACCCAAGACAATGGAAGACCATGGTACAGAGGCTATGGCACTACCCAAGACTAAAGAACAATAGTTTGAATTTGGAGTTCCCTTGTATACTGTACATACATATACAGTATATTAGCAACAACTGTTATGTCCAGCAAATGGAACATACGTAGCAGAGAGTAAAGTCACGTCGCATGACGTTGCCTGTAGTATTGATACCATCTACATCACCTGCAGAATTCAAAATTAAGAAAAACGGCCTCACTCGCTATATACGAGCGTATTCATACTCTTAATTACTCTGACGAGTTCTGGATGGATACTGCCTATGTGTTAAAAGAAATCCTACATTCCATGAGTATATTCATACCAACGATACGGATGGCAATCAACTATCTAGTTCTAAAGACTTTATGTACAAAAGGCCTCTTTGGCTTCGACAGAGTTCTTGGAGTCTGGAATGGTTCCAGATTCCGAGAGGTACAAGAGAAAAGAAACACGTACAGCTGGATACAGGGATTGTTGGTACACCTCGCTCCGAAGAAGTGTACTCTGTTAGATCCTTACTGCTCGGCGAGTCCTTGTCTATTGCCCTGCCCACCATTTATTTGGTATACTCGCTGCAAGTAAGGGTGCCTTTCCTCAGAGCTAGGTGTACCAGCAATTCCTGTGTCCAATTGTACATTATATACATCATATATAGAGAAATACTAGAAATCCAATTATCCTATGAGTAAATAGTTGTTATGTATGTACAAATGGTACAATAAATCTACAGACTATTTCAATATACAAATAGATACATTCATATCTTTAGAAAGCAATCTGGTACAGATTAAGAGATTAAAATACCAAGCTGCTATATCTTCAAGTGCTATGCAGTTGAGATTTATATGTCATCTAATCACAATATATGAAAACTAAAAACATGTCAATTCACAAAGACAAATCATAAATGCACTTAGAAAAATCCAGGCAAAATTTACAATCGACTACTAATGTAAGAGGTGAAAAAGTAATACATCATACATACATATACCAAGGCACTTCCCCCAATTTTGGGGGGTAGCCGACATCAACAAATGAAACAAAAACAAAAAGGGGACCTCTACTCTCTACGTTCCTCCCAACCTAACAAGGGACTCAACCGAGTTCAGCTGGTACTGCTAGGGTGCCACAGCCCACCCAACCACATTATCCACCACAGATGAAGCTTCATAATGCTGAATCCCCTACTGCTGCTACCTCTGCGGTCATCTAAGGCATCGGAGGAAGCAGCAGGGCCTACCGGAACTGCGTCACAATCGCTCGCCATTCATTCCTATTTCTAGCACGCTCTCTTGCCTCTCTCACATCTATCCTCCTATCACCCAGTAATAGATATTTTAAAATTACGACAGGGCAATTTGACGTTTTAAAATGATTCACGAACACGTGAAATATCAAGGTGAACGAGGAAAACCGGAAAGGTAAAAGAATGATTGAAAATTTTATCAAGTGGGAACATCGGAACATAGGAAGAAAAGATAGTTTTCTGTTACAAAATATTGAGATTTTGATCATGTTTGGATGAAACTGAAAGTTGGGTGGAAAGAGAAAAGCAAGAAAATGCAACAGCAGGAACCAAAAATTTAAACAGGCTATAATTAAAGACCTTTCCATAGCAAATAAAATTTCCAACATATTTTGGTAAATCAAAATACTAAAACAACCACTATTTTTAATTGTGACAATTAACCGTGGTACTAAGCAAAGAAATTCATCAATTTCAAAAGTTTCTATTTACTGATTAAATCTAACCTGTAAAGGACGGTATCCTAAACCTAACGATACGGTAAAGCTAACGATACGGTATTCTAAAGCTAACGATACTGTATTCTAAAGCTAACGATACGTAACCTAAAGCTAACGATACGGTATTCTAAAGCTAACGATACGGTATCCTACAGCTAACGATGCGGTATTCTAAAGCTAACAATGCGGTATACTAAAGCTAACGATACGGTATTCTAAAGCTAACGATACGGTATTCTATCGCTAATGATACGGTATTGTAAAGCTAACGATACGGTATTGTAAAGCTAACGATACGGTATTCTATCACTAACCATACGGTATTCTAAAGCTAACGATACTGTGTCCTAAAGCTAACGATACGGTATTCTAAAGCTAACGATACGGTATACTATTGCTAACGATATGGTATTCTAAAGCTAACGATACGGTATTCTAAAGCTAACGATACTGTGTCCTAAAGCTAACGATACGTATCCTAAAGCTAACGATACAGTATTCTAAAGCTATCGATACGGTATTCTATCGCTAACGATACGGTATTCTAAAGCTAATGATACAGTATTCTAAAGCTAACGATACGGTATTCTATCGCTAACGATACGGTATTCTAAAGCTAATGATACGGTATTCTAAAGCTAACGATACGGTATTCTAAAGCTAACGATACGGTATTCTATCGCTAACCATACGGTATTCTAAAGCTAACGATACTGTGTCCTAAAGCTAACGATAGGGTATTCTAAAGCTAACGATACGGTATACTATTGCTAACGATACGGTATTCTAAAGCTAACAATACTGTGTCCTAAAGCTAACGATACGGTATCCTAAAGCTAACGATATGGTATTCTATAGCTAACGATACTGTATCCTAAAGCTAACCATATGGTATTCTAAAGCTAACCATACGGTATTCTAAAGCTAACGATACGGTTTACTATCGCTAACGATACGGTATTCTAAAGCTAACGATACCGTGTCCTAAAGCTAACTATACCGTGTCCTAAATCTAACGATACGGTATACTAAAGCTAACGATACGGTATTCTAAAGCTAATGATACGGTATCCTAAATCTAACGATACGGTATCCTAAAGCTAACGATACGGTATCCTAAATCTAATGATACAGTATCGTAAATCTAATGATACGGTATCCTAAAGCTAACGATACGGTATTCTTCAAGCTAACGATACGGTATCCTAAAGCTAACGATACGGTATCCTAAATCTAATGATACGGTATCCTAAAGCTAACGATACGGTATTCTAAAGCTATACGGTATCCTAAAGCTAACGATACGGTATCCTAAATCTAATGATACGGTATCCTAAAGCTAACGATACGGTATTCTAAAGCTATACGGTATCCTAAAGCTAACGATACGGTATCCTAAATCTAATGATACGGTATTATAAATCTAATGATACGGTATCCTAGAATGATACAGTATCCTAAAACTAACGATACGGTATCCTAAATCTAATGATACGGTATCCTAAAGCTAACAATACGGTATCCTAAAGCTAATGATACAGTATTCTAAAGCTAACGAGGCACCCAGTCTTCACTCAAAATTTGGAATTAATCTGAAAAGAATAGTTTGTGACATAAAATGATCAATATTTATTAAAATTTAACATTTTCTGCAGTCAACATTGTTTATGATTCTACCTTCCTAGCCAATAAGCGTTCTCAGTGTAACACAATTGAGAATGTTGTTCTGCATAGTACAGATGGTACGAAAATAACAAACATTCAGATACAAACACAAGGTCCCAACTCACTGACAATCGGATATACAAACACGAGGTCCCAACTCACAG
>NC_090726.1:42545954-42558454 GCF_036898095.1 Palaemon carinicauda | reverse complement strand
GAAAAAAATCTATAAATTTGAGATTGGAGTCGAAATTTGATGGGCTATGAAAGTTCCAAAACCACTGACCAGATCAATTATGTTTTTTCATAAATAAAATTTAATACTGACCCACCTACTTTTATTACATCATTTTCATCTGCCCATTAGATAGACTATCAAAATTTGCTGGCAGTGTTCCACAAAACAGAATGTTATATGTGGAAAATAGGCAGCAAAATAGGTCCACGAGATATATTGCATAAAGTCCACGAGGTGTATTGTATAACATACCTTTCTAAAGAGCTAAGGTTGACCACCTAAAATGTAATCTTACAAATGGTCAACTTCTCAAGTTTGTATTCTTATAATAAATATAAACTTCAGTTTAAATGCTAAATCACTGAAGAATACAGAATTATAAGCTTTACTTTGTCAGCAACTTAACCTTGCATTTGTACAAAAGATTTGAATTTCGAATCAAAATTATAAAGAAAGCAAGGCTTAATGGCTATCTGGTTGAAAACCATCCCTTTATCTACAGAAAAATAATTAAAAAAAAAAAGTTTTCAATACAAAGCAATTACATTATGTTCCTCACTAGTTTAAGATAGTCTAATCATATGAAATACTCCATCCTTGGGCTTATATCCTATCATTTAAATCACCAGACAAAACAGAAATGTTCTTCCTTCTACTCTTTCTTCACAGACAACCTAAAAATTCTAAAATTCACATTTTGTACCGTTTCTTCCATGCTTATATCATT
Source organism: Palaemon carinicauda (assembly GCF_036898095.1). NCBI lineage: Eukaryota > Metazoa > Arthropoda > Malacostraca > Decapoda > Palaemonidae > Palaemon > Palaemon carinicauda. The sequence goes on along the minus strand of NC_090726.1, from coordinate 42,557,706 downwards.
CATGACATTACAAATAATGCTTCTTATATAACTTTTATTGTGATGAATATGATCAAGCCTGTCTATCAACTTTTGCTTAATCAATTCACAGAACATTCAACAGTCTTTCTCAAGGTATTTCCTCACTGGGCTCTTTTTCCCTGTTGGAGCCTTTGGGCTTAAAGCATCTTGCTTTTCCAACCAGGGTTGTAGCTTGGCTTGTAATAATAATAATATGCAAAACTCCTTCTCAATAACCCATAAACATTCAAAATCCCTTGCCTGAAGTATCTTTGCTTTTCTCTTTATTCTTACCACAATAACGCTCACTTGATACGAGCGGATTTTTTCTGTACGGAAATTTTTCCGCTCGTTGGGAGGCATGTCTTCAAATGAGCGGATTTTTTCCATACGGAAATTCTTCCGCTCGTTGGGAGGCATGTCTTCAAATGAGTGGATTTTTTCTGTACGGAAATATTTCCGCTCGTTGGAAGGCATGTCTTCAAATGAGCGGATTTTTTTCCATACGGAAATTCTTCCCCTCGTTTGGAGGAATGTCTTCACACAAGCGGAATTTTTCCGTACTGAAATATTTCTGCTCGTTGGGAGGCATTTCATCACATGATTGGCTTTCCCCAAAGCAGCCTCATAGTTTCTATAAGCCGCTACAATGGAACCGCGCGGGCTAGCAGTGCACGCGGTTAGTAAATCACTATCGCGCAGAAATTCTAGCGACCAGCGTGTGAAGGGCCTCATTAATCTTCATTGATTTCTAAACTGCGTGGACGAAACCGCGCGGCATAAATACGATCATGTGAAGCAAGCCTACTATGGAGTAAAAAGCAAAAAATCCGCTGTCTATGGCTATATAGAGCTTGTCTCATTACTCAGGAGTTCAAGGAGACTTAAACATAAGTATAGTGCCATAGCCGTGTACCATAGATTTTCACTGCCTTGGGTTAGAGTTCTCTTGCTTGAGGGTACACTCAGGCACACTATTCTATGTTTCCTTATTTCCTTTCCTCAATGAGCTATTTTTCCTGTTGGAGCCATTGGGTTTATAGCATCCTGGTTTCTTAACTAGGGTTGTAGCTACTACTACTACTACTACTACTACTACTACTACTACTATACTACTACTACTACTACTACTACTACTACTAATAATAATAATCTAATTCAATCAGACGCTATATGGCTCAATTGGTAAAGTCATCACTGCAGGCTTTGTTTCAGCTCAGGGCATAGGTTCGAATCCTTGCCCAGCCAGAGGCATTTATCATAAATGAATTTTCAATGGATATACATTCCCAAAGGTAGAATTCGATATTAAATGATATTGTGGTTGATATATACATATACATTATATATATATTATATATATATTATATATATATTAAATATATATATATATATATATATATATATATATATATATATTATATATATATAATTTATATATAAGCCTATATAATAAATATACATATATATATAATTTATATATAAGCCTATAATATATATATATATATATATATATATATATATATATATATTTATATTATATATAGGCCTATATATATACATATATATATAAATATATATATATATATATATATATATATATATATATATATATATATATATATATATATATATATATATATAATATATATATATATATATAAATATATATATATATATATATATATATATATATATATATATATATATATTTATATATATATATATATATATATATATATATATATAGCAAATAAATTTCTTTTTATCGTTCTGATATACCACTTAACATCCCTTTTATTATTTCTAAACAACTGCTGGATATAATTATTGAACAATGAATTGACATAAATCAAAATCCCCCCCCCCAAAAAAAAAAATCTGGATTTAAAAATAAACTGCTGTACTAGATTCTAATAAATGAATACTTAGCAATTAGTATAGCATATTTTATATATTTATTTTAATGTTACTGTTCTTGAAATATTTTATTTTTCCTTGTTTCCTTTCCTCACTGGGATATTTTACCTGATGGAGCCCCTGGGCTTATAGCATCCTGCTTTTTCAACTAGGGCTGTCTTAACAATTAATAATAATAATAATAATAATAAAAATAATAACAACAACAATAATAATGAAAATAACAACAACAATAATAATGATAATAATAATAATAATAATAATAAAAATAATAACAACAACAACAATAATAATAATAATGATAATAATAATAATGAATATAATAATAATAATAATAATAATAATAATAATAATGATGATGATGATGATGATGATGATGATGATGATGATAAAAATAATAAAAATAATATCAACAACAATAATAAGAATAAAAACAACAACAACAACAATAATAATAATAATAATAATAATAATAACAATAATAATAATAATGATATAAATAATAACAATAATAATAATAATAATAATAAAAATAATAACAATAATAATAAAAATAACAATAATAATGATAATAAAAATAATAACAACAATAATAATAATAGAAATAACAATAATAATAATAACAATAATAATACAAATAACAATAACAATAAAAATAATAAAAATAACAATAATAATAATAATAATAAACAATCTTTAAAATCAAATTCGAAACTATAACACCACCAGAAATATCAATATATATATATATATATATATATATATATATATATATATATATATATTATATATATATATATATATATATATATATATATATATATAATACTCTGTCTCCTCTGAAACATCGTACTACGCCTTCGTCTAGCAAACGCAAGTTAACAGCCCTAAGGTCCAGCATTCCTCCATGATTTAATTTGCTCCCGAATGAATGTCTGCACTACGCCAAATTACTGTATATGTCAGCCAGGGGTGGGGTGGGAGGGGTGGGGGGGGGTGGTGTGGGGTGGGGGGGGGGGGAGGTCACGGGGCTATGCCAATACCGGGCAAATACCTTTGGCCTATTCGTGAAGAAACTTTCACCCTGTGTTGACTAAATTTCTACCTTACGCGGATTGTCCTTGGAGTGGAGCGTGTTGTTGTTGTTGTTGTTCTTGTTGTTATCATTATTTTGTGTATTACTATCATCATTATGGATATTATTATTTCTATCATTATTAATATTATTGTTATTATCATTATTATTATTTTTAGAATATATTATTATTATTATTATTATTATTATTATTAGTATTATTATTATTGTTATTGTTGTTATTATTATTATTATTATTATTATTATTATTATTATTATTATTTTTAGAATATATTATTATTATAATTATTATTATTATTATTATTATTATTATCATCATCATCGTGATTATTATTATTATTATTATTATTATTATTATACGCTAAACTACAACCTTAGTAGGAAAAGCAGAATGCTATAAGCCCAAGGACTCCAACAGGGAAAAATAGCCCAGTAAGGAAATCAAAAAAAGAAATAAGTAAATTACAAGAGAAGTAATGAACAATCAAAATAATTTTTTTAAAGAACAGTAACATTATATCATATCTTTCATATAGAAACTATAAAAACTTAGAAAAAAAAGAGGAAGAGAAATAAGAATAGTGTGCCCAAGTGTACCCTCAAGCAAGAGAACTCATCCCAAAGACGGGGTAAGACCATGGTACAGAGGTTATGGCACTACCCAAGACTGGAGAACAATGGTTATATGGCTCAGTGTTAGGGTCCAGACAAAGTTCAAAAGTTTTAACTTGAAACTAATGATTTAATGTTTAGGGTTTTATTTTAATTGTTCATTACCTCTCTTGCAGTTTATTTATTTCCTTAGTTTCTTTCCTCACTGGGCTATTCTTTCCTGTTTGGGACCTTAAGCTTATAGCATCCTGTTTTTCCAACTAGGGTTGTAGTTTAGCTAATAATAATAATAATAATAATAATAATAATAATAATAATAATAATAATAATATTTCCTTTTCTCACAGGGCTATTTTTCCTTGTTGGAGCCCTTGAGCTTATAGCATCCTGTTTTTCCAACTAGGGTTGTAGCTTAGCTAATAATAATAATAATAATAATAATAATAATAATAATAATTCCTTTTCTCACTGGGCTATTTTACCCTATTGGAGCCCTTGGGCTTATAGCATCCTGCTTTTCCAATTGGCGTTGTAGCTTGGCTAATAATAATAATAATTATAATAATAACAATAATAATAATTCCTTTTCTCATAGGGCTATTTTTCCCTGTTGGAATCTTTGGGCTTGTATCATCCTGCTTTTCCAAATAGGTTTGTAGCTTAGCTAACAATAATAATGATAATAATGAAAATAATAATAATAATAATAATAATAATAAAAAAAATACTACTACTACTACTACTAATACTAATAATAATAATAATACTAATAATTTATCCTTAAACTTCAGTCACGAGTTTATATTTCATTTGTTCAACTAACGAAATTGCTTTAAAAACCAGGGTCGAATTTCAATGCGTAAAAACATTCTTTACATGATTAGATTTGATCTTTATTAATATATTAATAGAATATAAATTTCTAGTAGTTAATTTATATATTCTATAATGTTACATAAGGATATTAGAAGAATAATAGAGGAATATAAGAGGATCCAACCAGCGCCTCTATTAGAACCACGTTCTGCTCTAGTGTAGGTTGCCAGGTTGTCCTTTTCGGGCCAAAAAGTTCCAAATTTAGCCTTTTTTCGCGCTAGATACCTGAATTTGACCCTTTTTTGAAATGGTTAGCCTTTCATGCTATATTTTCGACCTTTTTCTACTATCATGTTGGCCTTTTAAAGCTGCAGTTGATCAGACGTTGGCCTTTTTCTCATTTGGAAAACCTGGCAACTCTGCAGTCTAATGTCTAGTCTGGCAACAGACACCAGAGTGAGTGAACCGGCCCCAATCTGGTTCTGGTTCAGGGGGTGAGGCATAGCCTTTGCAACGGCGCCCCCTCATAGATTCCTTTGTTGTGCCATACAGTTGTTGAATGGCAGAGCTGGACTCTTCTTCTTTAAGCTTGGGGAGGGGGGAAGCCTTAAGAAGGGTGGGGGGAAGGAAGCCTAGAAAATGGGGGGGGGGGAAGGGACAGTCAGTCGAAGTTTTGCAAGAGAGACTGACGCCATTGCTACCCGGTTTTAAGTTCACAGCTCCGGAGATGTGTACGTCCACTTTTTACGGGTTGCGTTGCAGATGTTATGCGGTATTGTTCTCTATGGTGCTTATGGGATTTATTTGTTTGTGATACGGAAATAGTTTGGTTTCTATTATTGGTCTTTATTTACTCTGATATCTTTTGTTTACGATTCTTGTCATCTTTCGTGCCTCTAACAAGTGACTGAAGATATTCTTAATAATAATAGACATACTATTTATAAATACATCTATTATCCTTTGGAAATAAATAAAAACAAATTGACGATTGACAAGAGAACGCGAAAATCGAAAAAAAAATAGCAAACAATTATTTTCAGAAATATTAAAAACAAAACATTAGATATTCCAATAAAAAAATTTATTTATGACCATATACTTCTCAACTTCCGGCTCTCAAGACCAAATATGAGTTAGAATAGACAAGTAAATAAATCAACAAACAAATAGCAGGATGTACCCAGCTCCTACATACTCTGCTTTGCATCCGGGAGCCTTAAATATCGAGGTCACGTGACCAAATCAGCATGCGAGAGAGGGGCGCCTGAAGACATGTCTTATGTCGTCCTAGGAGAGAGAGAGAGAGAGAGAGAGAGAGAGAGAGAGAGAGAGAGAGAGAGAGAGAGAGAGAGAGAGAGAGAATGTGTGTGTGTTTCTATAATTATTTGGATCGTAAAGATAAGTTTGAAAATGGAGATTGGTAAGAAATAATTGGCCTAGAGGGGCACTCAGTAGAGAGCATACCTTCGCCACGCCAATGTCTTATTTTACTCTTAATTCCACTGCGAACTTGTACTTCCATGTATTTTCTTCAAAATCTAATGGATTTGATATTGGGTCATACGCCATATGTCCACCAAGTTTGGTTGAAATTGGTTCATTAGTTTCCACGTAATAATCACAAGCAAAACATAAACTATCAAAATATTTGCCATTTACTTAACATTGCTATTAATTTCTAATCACTGCTACGTGCCTTTACTTTGATAAAATTTATCCAAAATGAATTTCTAATCACTGCTACGTGTTTTTACTTAGATAAAATTTATCCAAAATGATACAGATTCATTTTTTGGGTCATACCCAATATGACTACAAAGTTTGGTCAAAATCGGTGCAATAGTTTTTGTGTACAGTTGCTCACAAACAAATAAGTAAACAACAACAAGGGTGGATACGTACCCTGGAGAAGGCAATTAGGAAGAATATTTGACGCAAACACATAATTGGGTTATTGAAATTATGGCAAATTAAAAGATAAGAGTAAAAATAAATTCATCCACATATGATAAAACAAAACAATATCAGGAAATTATACAATAAGTCTGTCTTTCTTTCTATATGCATGCAAGCAACAATGCATTTGCACATGCAGTCATTTTTCCTCTATGATTGGCAAAATAATGCACAAGTAACAGTCAGAGCATCAAACACTCTCTCTCTCTCTCTCTCTCTCTCTCTCTCTCTCTCAAAAATTACTGCCTATAAATTGAACAAAAACAGAAACAAGGCATCTCTCTCTCTCTCTCTCTCTCCTCTCTCTCTCTCTCCCTCTCTCAAAAATTACTGCCTAAAAACTGAACAAAAACAGAAATAAGACATCTCTCTCTCTCTCTCTCTCTAAAATTACTTCCATAAAATGAACTGGATCAAAAACAAGGCACCTCTCTCTCTCTCTCTCTCTCTCTCTCTCTCTCTCTCAAATTACCTCCAAAAATTGGACTGAAGCAGAAACAAGAGAGACACCACTTACAAGAACAGGGTGACTGTAGTGGCTGTAAGGGCACCGGTGATGAAAGACGACAGAAGCCTGCTATCACAACGCATCCCTGAAGAAGAAGAAGAAGAAGGAACAACATTAAGATTTAGTATTTTGAAAGCTGTAAACAACAACATGATTTAGTATTTTGAAAGCTGTAAATAACAACATGATTTAGTATTTTGAAAGCTGTAAAACAACAACATGATTTAGTATTTTGATAGCTGTAAACAACAACATGATTTAACATTTTGAATGCTGTAAACAACAACATGATTTAGTATTTTGATAGCTGTAAACAACAACATGATTTAACATTTTGAATGCTGTAAACAAAAACATGATTTAACATTTTGAATGCTGTAAACAACAACACGACTTAGTATTTTGAAGGCTGTAAACAACACCAAGACTTAGTATTTTGAAGGCTGTTAACAACAGCACGACTTAGTATTTTCAAGGCTGAAAACAACACCACGACTTAGTATTTTCAAGGCTGTTAACAACAGCACGACTTTGTATTTTCAAGGCTGAAAACAACAGCACGACTTAGTATTTTCAAGGCTGAAAACAACAGCACGACTTTGTATTTTGTAGGCTGTTAACAACAGCACGACTTTGTATTTTCAAGGCTGAAAACAACAGCACGACTTTGTATTTTCAAGGCTGTTAACAACAGCACGACTTTGTATTTTCAAGGCTGAAAACAACAGCACGACTTAGTATTTTCAAGGCTGTTAACAACAGCACGACTTTGTATTTTCAAGGCTGAAAACAACAGCACGACTTAGTATTTTCAAGGCTGTTAACAACAGCACGACTTTGTATTTTCAAGGCTGAAAACAACAGCACGACTTAGTATTTTCAAGGCTGTTAACAACAGCACGACTTTGTATTTTCAAGGCTGAAAACAACAGCACGACTTAGTATTTTGAAGGCTGTTAACAACAGCACGACTTTGTATTTTCAAGGCTGAAAACAACAGCACGACTTAGTATTTTGAAGGCTGTTAACAACAGCACGACTTTGTATTTTCAAGGCTGAAAACAACAGCACGACTTAGTATTTTGAAGGCTGAAAACAACAGCACGACTTTGTATTTTCAAGGCTGAAAACAACAGCACGACTTAGTATTTTGAAGGCTGAAAACAACAGCACGACTTTGTATTTTCAAGGCTGAAAACAACAGCACGACTTTGTATTTTCAAGGCTGAAAACAACAGCACGACTTAGTATTTTGAAGGCTGTTAACAACAGCACGACTTAGTATTTTGAAAGCTGTTAACAACAGCACGACTTAGTATTTTGAAAGCTGAAAACAACAGCACGACTTAGTATTTTGAAAGCTGTTAACAACAGCACGACTTAGTATTTTGAAAGCTGTTAACAACAGCACGACTTAGTATTTTGAAAGCTGTTAACAACAACACGACTTAGTATTTTGAAAGCTGAAAACAACAGCACGACTTAGTATTTTGAAAGCTGAAAACAACAGCACGACTTAGTATTTTGAAAGCTGTTAACAACAGCACGACTTAGTATTTTGAAAGCACGACTTAGTATTTTGAAAGCTGTAAACAACAGCACGACTTAGTATTTTGAAGGCTGTCAACAACAGCACGACTTAGTATTTTGAAGGCTGTCAACAACAGCACGACTTAGTATTTTGAAGGCTGTCAACAACAGCACGACTTAGTATTTTGAAGGCTGTCAACAACAGCACGACTTAGTATTTTGAAGGCTGTCAACAACAGCACGACTAGTATTTTGAAGGCTGTCAACAACAGCACGACTTAGTATTTTCAAGGCTGTCAACAACAGCACGACTTAGTATTTTGAAGGCTGTCAACAACAGCACGACTTAGTATTTTCAAGGCTGTCAACAACAGCACGACTTAGTATTTTGAAGGCTGTCAACAACAGCACGACTTAGTATTTTCAAGGCTGTCAACAACAGCACGACTTAGTATTTTGAAGGCTGTCAACAACAGCACGACTTAGTATTTTCAAGGCTGTCAACAACAGCACGACTTAGTATTTTGAAGGCTGTCAACAACAGCACGACTTAGTATTTTCAAGGCTGTCAACAACAGCACGACTTAGTATTTTGAAGGCTGTCAACAACAGCACGACTTAGTATTTTCAAGGCTGTCAACAACAGCACGACTTAGCATTTTGAAGGCTGTCAACAACAGCACGACTTAGTATTTTCAAGGCTGTCAACAACAGCACGACTTAGCATTTTGAAGGCTGTCAACAACAGCACGACTTAGTATTTTCAAGGCTGTCAACAACAGCACGACTTAGCATTTTGAAGGCTGTCAACAACAGCACGACTTAGTATTTTGAAGGCTGTCAACAACAGCACGACTTAGCATTTTGAAGGCTGTCAACAACAGCACGACTTAGTATTTTGAAGGCTGTCAACAACAGCACGACTTAGCATTTTGAAGGCTGTCAACAACAGCACGACTTAGTATTTTGAAGGCTGTCAACAACAGCACGACTTAGCATTTTGAAGGCTGTCAACAACAGCACGACTTAGTATTTTGAAGGCTGTCAACAACAGCACGACTTAGCATTTTGAAGGCTGTCAACAACAGCACGACTTAGTATTTTGAAGGCTGTCAACAACAGCACGACTTAGCATTTTGAAGGCTGTCAACAACAGCACGACTTAGTATTTTGAAGGCTGTCAACAACAGCACGACTTAGCATTTTGAAGGCTGTCAACAACAGCACGACTTAGTATTTTGAAGGCTGTCAACAACAGCACGACTTAGCATTTTGAAGGCTGTCAACAACAACACGACTTAGTATTTTGAACAACACGACTTAGTATTTTGAAGGCTGTAAACAACAACACGACTTAGTATTTTGAAAGCTGAAAACAACAACACGATTTAGTATTTTGAAAGCTGTAAACAACAATATGATTTAGTATTTTGAAAGCTGTAAACAACAATATGATTTAGTATTTTGAAGGCTGTAAACAACAACACGACTTAGTATTTTGAAAGCTAACAACAACATGATTTAGTATTTTGAAAGCTGAAAACAACAACACGATTTAGTATTTTGAAAGCTGTAAACAACAATATGATTTAGTATTTTGAAAGCTGAAAACAACAATATGACTTAGTATTTTGAAGGCTGTAAACAACAACGACTTAGTATTTTGAAGGCTGTAAACAACAACACGACTTAGTATTTTGAAGGCTGTAAACAACAACACGACTTAGTATTTTGAAGGCTGTAAACAACAACACGACTTAGTATTTTGAAGGCTGTAAACAACAACACGACTTAGTATTTTGAAAGCTAACAACAACATGATTTAGTATTTTGAAAGCTGAAAACAACAACACGATTTAGTATTTTGAAAGCTGTAAACAACAATATGATTTAGTTTTTTGAAAGCTGAAAACAACAATATGACATAGTATTTTGAAGGCTGTAAACAACAACACGACTTAGTATTTTGAAGGCTGTAAACAACAACACGACTTAGTATTTTGAAGGCTGTAAACAACAACACGACTTAGTATTTTGAAGGCTGTAAACAACAACACGACTTAGTATTTTGAAGGCTGTAAACAACAACACGACTTAGTATTTTGAAGGCTGTAAACAACAACACGACTTAGTATTTTGAAAGCTAACAACAACATGACTTAGTATTTTGAAAGCTGAAAACAACAACACGATTTAGTATTTTGAAAGCTGTAAACAACAACACGATTCAGTATTTTGAAAGCTGTAAACAACAACACGATTTAGTATTTTGAAAGCTGTAAACAACAACACGATTTAGTATTTTGAAAGCTGTAAACAACAGCATGATTTAGTATTTTGAAAGCTGTAAACAACAACACGATTCAGTATTTTGAAAGCTGTAAACAACAACATGATTAGTATTTTGAAAGCTGTAAACAACAACACGATTCAGTATTTTGAAAGCTGAAAACAACACGATTTAGTATTTTGAAAGCTGAAACAACAACACGATTTAGTATTTTGAAAGCTGTAAACAACAACATGATTTAGTATTTTGAAAGCTGTAAACAACAACACGATTTAGTATTTTGAAAGCTGTAAACAACAACATGATTTAGTATTTTGAAAGCTGTAAACAACATGATTTAGTATTTTGAAAACTGTAAACAACATTAAGATTTAGTATTTTGAAAGCTGTAAACAACAACACGATTTAGTATTTTGAAAGCTGTCAACAACAACGTGATTTAGTATTTTGAAAGCTGTAAACAACAACACGATTTAGTATTTTGAAAGCTGTCAACAACAACATGATTTAGTATTTTGAAAGCTGTAAACAATAACACGATTTAGTATTTTGAAAGCTGTCAACAACAACGTTATTTAGTATTTTGAAAGCTGTAAACAACAACACGATTTAGTATTTTGAAAGCTGTCAACAACAACACGATTTAGTATTTTGAAAGCTGTAAACAACAACACGATTTAGTATTTTGAAAGCTGTAAACAACAACACGATTTAGTATTTTGAAAGCTGTCAACAACAACGTGATTTAGTATTTTGAAAGCTGTAAACAACAACACGATTTAGTATTTGAAAGCTGTCAACAACAACGTGATTTAGTATTTTGAAAGCTGTAAACAACAACACGATTTAGTATTTTGAAAGCTGTAAACAACAACACGATTTAGTATTTTGAAAGCTGTCAACAACAACACGATTTAGTATTTTGAAAGCTGTAAACAATAACACGATTTAGTATTTTGAAAGCTGTCAACAACAACGTTATTTAGTATTTTGAAAGCTGTAAACAACAACACGATTTAGT
>NC_090726.1:42543113-42545454 GCF_036898095.1 Palaemon carinicauda | reverse complement strand
GGAAAGAAAGGAAAAGGAAAGGAAAGAAAGGGGAAGGAAGGGAAAAAAGGGAAGAAAGGGAAAGAAAGGAAAAGGAAGGGAAAGAAAGGGAAAGGAAAGGAAAGAAAGGGAAAGGAAGAGAAAGAAAGGAAAAGGAAGGGAAAGAAAGGAAAAGGAAGGGAAAAGAAAGGGAAAGGAAAGGAAAGAAAGGAAAAGGAAAGGAAAGAAAGGAAAAGGAAGGGAAAGAAAGGGAAAGGAAAAGGAAAGAAAGGAAAAGGAAGGGAAAGAAAGGGAAAGGAAAGGAAAGGAAAGAAAGGGAAAGGAAGAGAAAGAAAGGAAAAGGAAGGGAAAGAAAGGGAAAGGAAGGAAAGAAAGGGAAAGGAAGGGAAAGAAAGGAAGGAAGGGAAAGAAAGGACGAGAAAAGAAAGGTTGGAGATTGATTTGGTCTGGACTTGAAGAAATGAAAGTCTTGGTTGGAAAAGGGCAGAGAAGTTGTGTTGAAAGGGGCCGGGGAAAATGTAATTTCTGAATGTATTACACAGAGGAATTAAATTTTTTACCTTTTTATTCATTTATTTATTCATTTCTCTATTTATTTATTTTATTATTATTATTATTATTATTATTATTATTATTATTATTATTATTATTATTATTATTATTATTATTATTATTATTATTATTATTATTATTATTATTATTATTATTATTATTGTTGTTGTTGTTATTAATACCTAAGCTACAGCCCTAATTAGAAAAAAAACAGGATGCTTTAAGCCCAAGGGCTCCAACAACGAAAATAGCCCATTGCGGAAAGGAAATAAGATCACAGATAGAATAGCATGGCTTAGCGTACCCTCAAGAAAGAGAACAATACCCCGAGAAAGTGTAAGACCATGATACAGGGGCTATTGCACTACCCAAGACTAGAGAACAATGCCTTGATTTCAAAGTGGCCCTCCTAGAAGTTTACGAATTTCTTCTACCCTTACCAAGTACAAAGTAGCCACTGAACAATTACATAGCAGTAGTCAACCCCTTGAGCAAAGAACTATTTAATTCCTATAAAAAAAAATAATGTACACAGAGGCTATGCACTACCCATTAATAGAGAACAATGGGTTGATTTTAGAATCCTCCTGGAAGAGCTGCTTACCATGGTTAAAGAGTCTCTTCTACCCTTACCAAGTGGAAAGTAGCCGCTGAAGAATTACAATGCAGTAGTTAACCCCGTGAGAGAGGACTAATTACTTTTATTCGAGTAAACGAAAAATTAATGTAAACAGCACTAAATTTTATTGCTTTCAGGAAGTTCTCTTTAAGAAAATATAAGCTAAAAACGTAAAGAATGCCGTGAGCACTAATAGCTGAACCCAGAAGTTTCCATAATTCTTAGTTAGTAGTAGTAGTAGTAGTAGTAGTAGTAGTAGTAGTAGTAGTAGTAGTAGTAGTAGTAGTAGTAGGAAGTGCCTGGACGATAATGTTCAATTATTCGTGAGAGAAGTTGTAATAAGAGGCGACAAAAAAAAAAGAGAGAGAGAGAGAGAGAGAGAGAGAGAGAGAGAGAGAGAGAGACCTTGTTAGCAATGTCAGTCAATTATTCAAAGAGACCGAAAGGAGAGAGACTATTTGAGGCCAGTACTTTTAACAAGGAATTAGTAAACGATCTTGCATGGTTACTCGAGCACAGATAAAAAGAGGGGGATTGTATGCTGAAATAAGAATGGTAGGCGTACTTAAGATTACAGAGGTGATAATAGTGTCATGACTGAGATGGTGTGAACATGTATTGAGGATGGATGGTGGTGTGGGAGGGAGTGAGGATGGCTTGTGAGGAACCTATTAGGTGGAGATGATTGAAAGGGAGGCAGAGATTTAGATGATGAGATAAGGTGAAGGATGATATGGAGAGAAGAGGTTAGGTGGAAGAGGATGCCTTTGATAGAAGACATTGGAGAGATCGCATCAGGCAACCGACCCCTTAATGTAGGGATAACGGTGGAAAAGAAGAAAATGTGAAGGATGACATGGAGAGAAGAGGTTAGGTAGAAGAGGATGCCTTTGATAGAGGACATTGGAGAGATCGCATCAGGCAACCGACCCCTTAATGCAGGGATAACGGTGGGAAGGAAGATAAGGTGAAGGATGATATGGACAGAAGAGGCTAGGTGGAAGAGAATGCCTTTGATAGAAGACATTGGAGAGATCGCATTAGGTAACCAACTCCTTAATGAAGGGATAACAGAGGGGAAGAAGAAAATAAGGCGAAGGATGACATGGAGAGAAGAGGTTTGGAGGAAGAGGATGCCTTTGATCGAAGGCATTGGAGAGGATGCATCAGGCAACCGACCCCTTAATGTAG
>NC_090726.1:42478113-42538113 GCF_036898095.1 Palaemon carinicauda | reverse complement strand
TCAATACTACACAGTATTCCGGTTCAATACTACACAGTATTCCGGTTCAATACTACACAATACTCCGGTTCAATACTACACTGTATTCCGGTTCAATATTACACAATATTCCAGTTCAATACTACACAATACTCCGGTTCAATACTACACACTATTCCGGTTCAATACCACACAGTATTCCGGTTCAATACTACACAGTATTCTAAAAGTTTTATTCCAGCTCATACCAGATTGTGGAATAATCCTACTCAGTTAGTTGAATCGGTGGAACTTCAAAAGTTCAAAATTGTAGCGAATGTTTTTTGTTGAACAGGCTGACATAAAACTCTCTTCATATTTTTTATATGAAAAATCTATTTCAACGTTATTAATGATCTTAAAATATTTTATATTAATCATTCATTACTTCTAGTGTAGTTTATTTCCTTATTTTTTTTCCCTCACTGGGCTATTTTTTCTTTGGACTTACAACAGCCTGCTTTTCCAACTAGGATTGTAGCTTAGCTAATAATAATAATAATAATAATAATAATAAAAAGCATATAAATATAAATAAATATATACAATATATATATATATATATATATAGATATATATATATATATATATATAGATATATATATCTATATATATATATATATATATACATGTGTATATATATACATGTGTATATATGTACATATATATATATATATATATATGTATATATATATATATATATATGTGTGTGTGTGTGTGTGTGTGTGTTTGTGACTGTGTATATGTGTAAAAATAATTTCAACTAAAACATGTTCAGGTTAGTAAATATGGAAATACATTAACGATTGTATTTCCATTTTCCAATTACCTTCAAAATCAAACTAAAAAAAAAAAAAAAAAAGATTATTATAAATCAATTTCAAATCCCCTTACCTGACGGAGGTCTAAAGCTGGGTAGAGTTGGATACATAGGCAACGAGCAAAAGGCCACTCATAAAGCGTAGGTCATCATGTAAACAGGCCACTCAGTGAGCGTAATACTCCCCGCTATATCTGTTCTCCAGCAATCTTTGCTGTTCTTCTGTGGGTCATATCTTTGCGTTAAGTTCTTGTTCTGCTCATAACTATAGTTTAACACATTTTTTTGGGATTTATGGCCATTGACCTGACTTCTTTCCATACGTTCTAGTCCTAAAATGAGAAAAAATCAGTCAGAATTAACTATTTTAGGCAAAAGAAAGACAAATTATTAAAAAAAAAGAATCATAGATTTTTTGCAGGTTGACTATGGCTAAAATTTCCAATATATTATGAAAATATGTGAAAATATTGAGTATTATTTAGCATGAACAATAGCTTAAATGTCTGAGATATTCTTAAAATATTATCTATTTAAAGATAAAATAGTTTACTTTATAAAAAACAAAAGGAAATATCAAACATTTAAACAGTCAATCAAAATTATGAATACAATCTCCGCTATACAATAAGGATAAAGTATAAGGATATATATATATATATATATATAGTATATATACATACACACACACACATATATATATATATATATATATACATATATACATATATATATATATATATATATACATATATATATATATATAAAACCAGATGTATGACTACTCAGTCTCTTCCCGTCCATCAGGCAAGGAGGGAGAGGGTGTAGACAAACCCTGGTAAGAGAGGGTACCCCGAAAGATACAGTCGGAAACCACAATCTTCCACAAACTAACGAAACTGCCATATTGTAGTTAGGAAAGGGGGAGGGGATGGGAAGGATTGAATCGGCGCGTATGCATATCTATTATTATACAGCCGTCACTTCTGACTGGTCACGTACAATAGTACATATACATATACTGTATATCCACACAAATTTGAATATGCATTTGCAATACTTATGGGAAATTGGTCGTTGTCTTTTAAGGAAAATAAATGAAAGGTAAATACATTTAATGTGTTTATATTTTTAAAATATATTTCGATGAATAGTAAAAGGAGTAATTTTGAATATGTTTATTACAAAATGTATTATCGTAAATATATTATGATGTATATACAATAAATTGTAATATGTTGCAATAGTGAATAGGTTAATTACAATTTTTTTTTTCATATAAATATTTTACGATGTAAATACAATATTATAAATTGTATGAATTGTAAAAGCATATTTATCAAATTAGAGGAGCACTCAGTAGAGCGCAGACCTCCGCTGCGGCAGCTTATTTCTAGACCTTGACCTTTGACCTTAAATGTATTAATAGGCGGGGATTTTAATACAACCAAAAATGAACCAAGCTTGAAGTCTCTGTGATAACGATGTCCAAACATAAGGATGATTACGTGAATTGGACATTTTGCTTGACTGTGACCTTGACCTTGACCTTGACCTTCCAAGATTTAATAATTTCCAGTTTTTTTTATATACAATTTATTCCCTGCAAGTTTCATTACACTACGATTAAAATTTTGGGCAGGAAGCTGTTCACAAACAAACACACAAACACATAAACAGGGGGTAAAACATAACATCCTTCTAAATTCGTTGGCCGAGGTAAAAATTAGTTTACGAGAAAGGGATATATTCACGTAAACGAGTAAGCTAACCTGTTGCTACTAAGTGAAAAGAGATTTCTTCGTGCCAGGCGAATGAAAGAATTATACGTGAACCCCCAGCAATTTATACCTGTGAAGGTGGCGAGTTTTGCTTAAAAAAGGCTAAAAAACGTAACAGCAAAACTGAAAGGAACAAGTAATGTGTAAAATGTCTTGGCCTATTCTCTACACACTTTCCTTCCTTCGCACACATGACAACACTAAGCTCAGCAAACAATTCTTCTTCACTCAAGGGATTAACTATTGCACTGTAACTGTTCAGTGGCTACTTTCCACTTGGTGGGGGTAGAAGAGACTCTTAAGCTATGGTAAGTAGCTCTTCTAGGAGAAAGAATAAAAAAAATCAAGCCATTGTTCTCTAGTCATGGGTAGTGCCATAGCCTCTATAGTCTATACCATTGTAGTAGGTTGGTCAGGGCACCAGCCACACGTTGAGATACTACCACTAGAGAGTTATGGGGTCTTTTGACTGGCTAGACAGTATTACATTGGATCCTTCTCTCTGGTTACGTTTCATTTTCCCTTTGCCGACACACACACACACACACTGAACAGTCTAGCTTATTATTTACATATTCCCCTCTGTCCTCATACACCTGACAACACAGGTTACCTAACATTTCATCTTCACTCAAGGTTTAAAGGTTTAAAAGTCTCTTATGAATGGCAGAGACAAGAGACAGTGACATTGCCCTAGTAATCAGGACAATGCCCTAGAGATTGACCATATATTACATGATCAGCGCCCAAGCCTCCTCTCCACCCAAGCTAGGACCAGGGAAGGGCAGGCAGTGGCTGGTGATGACTCGGCAGATAGACTTATAGGCTTCCCCAAACCCCCCAACCTTAGCTCACAAGGATGGTAAGGTTGCAGACACTAGTAGCACTAGCGAGTCTAAGCGGGACTCGAACCCCCGACTGGCAAACACCAGGCAGAGACGTTCAGTGGCTACTTTCCACTAGGCGAGGGTAGAAGAGACTCTTTAGATATGGTAAGCAGCTCTTCTAGGAGAAGGACACTACAAAATCAAACCATTGTTCTCTAGTCTTGGATAGTAGCATAGCCTCTGTACCATAATCTTCTACTGTCTAAGGGTTAGAGTTCTTTTGCTTGGGGGTACACTCAAGCACACTATTTTATATTTTTCCTTATTTCCTTTCCTCACTGGGATATTTCTCCCTGTTGGAGCCCTTGGGCTTATAGCATCCTGCTTCTCAAACTTTCCTCACTGGACTATTTTTTCATGTTGCAGTCCTTGGGCTTATAGCATCCTCCTTTGCAAACTTTCCTCACTGGGCTATTTTTTCATGTTGGAGTCCTTAGGCTTATAGCATCATACTTTTCCAACTAGGGAGTAGCTTAGCTAGTAGTAGTAGTAGTAGTAGTAGTAATACTACTACTACTACTACTACTACTACTACTACTACTACTAATAATAATAATAATAATAACAATAATAATAATTTTATTTATCTCTCAAACTTTAAGCGAATGAATTATCATAATTATTATTATTTGCTAAGCTACAACCCTAGTTGGAAAAGCAGGATGCAGGACGCTAAAAGGCCGAGAGCTACAACAGGGAAAATAGCCCAGAGAGGAAAGGAAATAAGTTAACTACATGAGAAGTAATTAGCAATCAAAATATTTTAAGAATAGCAACATTAAAATAAATCTTTCATATATAAACTAAAAACTTTAAAAAGAGAAGAGGAAGAAAAATAAGATAAATAGTGAGCCCGAGTGTACCCTCAAGCAAAAGAACTCTAACCCAAGACCGTGGAAGAACAGGGTACAGAGGCTATGGCACTATCCAAGACCAGAGAACAATGGCTTGATTTTGGGAGTGTCCTTCTAAAGAAAATACACAGACAGACAGGCAGACTGCATAATCCTTTCCTCTTCTGACGTCCCATTGTTAAGTAGAGTTCATAGCAGAAACTATGGCACGAGATCGCCATAATAAACACGATAAACTCTCTCTCTCTCTCTCTCTCTCTCTCTCTCTCTCTCTCAACAGAACCAGTGGTCTAGCTCCCCTCCGCAGTGTCAAATCGCCAAGAGAGAGAGAGAGAGAGAGAGAGAGAGAGAGAGAGAGAGAGAGAGAGAATGATGATAACTAAGGTTGTCTCAATTTGGTCTTGGAAAGCAAAGATATGTGTCAGCTTTTGTGTATCAAAATAAACAGGTTATTTGGAGACAGCTCTGACGGACGATCTCCCCCGGGGGAGGGGGAGATGGACGATCTCCCCCTGGGGAGGGGGAGATGGACGATCTCCCCCTGGGGAGGGGGAGATGGACGATCTCCCCCTGGGGAGGGGGAGATGGACGATCTCCCCCTGGGGAGGGGGAGATGGACGATCTCCCCCGGGGGAGGGGGAGATGGACGATCTCCCCCGGGGGAGGGGGAGATGGATGATCTCCCCCTAAGGAGGGGGGGGAAGGAGGAGCTGTGGGCTGAGGGGTGGGAAGGGGGGATAATACTTGGGGAAGCTTCCATTGATTTACGTAACTTTTTATGTCATCGTTTTTCTTAGTAAGGGGAGTGTTGGTTTGTCTTTGTTTTTATATATATATATATATATATATATATATATATATATATATATATATATACTCTCACTTTTAACTTTGTAATGCGCCTTTTTCCGTCCATTTTTTCCACTCGAAGCTATGGCGTCTATAACGGCTATTATAAAATAGCTATTTTTATTGCTTGAATCTCACATAGACGGCTATTACTTTCCCCTGAACATCAGCAGGTGAATATTAAGTGTATATCTATAAATAAACTGTTAATATCACCTAAAGAATAATGTTAAATCGAAATAAACACTTAAAGTTTTAAATTTTTTGAAGTTATCGTACACAGCTCCATAGATCTTGCAGTGGCGTTTTTAAGTCCGCAGTTAAATTATGCGCACATGAGTCTACGTACACATGTACGTGAATTATATAACTTTATGTACCCGTTATTTAGATAATTATTGCGTACATGTAAATGTGTTCATTTTGTTTATTTTAGGTAAATTATTTAAATAACCAAGTCTTCATCATGTCTACTAGCTGTCAAACCCGCCAGGAAAATTTGGCATCGAATTTCTAATCTCATTTTAAATAAGGTTTTTATTTAAAAAGCAGACGAATCTTAAAAAAATAATGATTACAGAAGACGAATGCATATGTTGCATGTCAGAATGTGCAATATAATCGTTCCCCTAACTTAGAAAGAGAGGAAGAAATTCTCAATATAAATTTCTCTTGCGTACAGTCAGAAAGCGTGATAGAAGCAGCCCACTAGACCAGGGATAAATATAGATCCCATAGCGCGATTTAAAGGTTTAAAGGCCGCTCATGAATGGCAGAGGCAAGGGACAGGGATAATGCCCTAGAGACTGACCATATATACATATAATCAGTGCCCAAGGGCCCCTCTTTCGATCCAAAATAGGACCCGGGAGGGCCAGGCAATGGCTGCTGATAACTGCAGGTAGACCTATAGGCTCCCCCTAACCCCATCATCCTTAGCTCACAAGGTTTAAGGTCACTCATGAATGGCAGAGGCAAGGAACAGTGACAATGCCTTAGAGACTGACCATATATACATGATCAGCACCCAAGCCCCTCTCTACCCAAGCTATGACCAGAGAGGGCCAGGCAATGGCTGCTGATGACTCGGCAGGTAGACCTATAGGCTCTCCCAAACCCCCTTCCTTAGCTCAAAAGGATGGTGAGGTTGCAGACACACAAGAAACTATCAAGCTTGATCGGGATTCGAACTCCAGTCTGGCAGATCGCAAGGCAGGGACGTTTCCAATAGGCCACATATTGGAAAAGTCCATGTCTAGCGATCTGCTGTACTGGGGTTCGAATCCCGCTCAAACTCTACAGTTTTATGTAGTATCTGCAACCTCACCATCCTTGTGAGCTACGGATGAAGGATTTGGGTGAGCCTATAGATCTACCATATGAATCATCGGCAGCCATTGTCTGGCCATCCCAGGTCGTAACTTGGGTGCAAGATGCTGAGTCTCTAGGGCATTGTCCCGCTTGCTAGAGTATTATTACTTACCCTTGCCTCTGTAGTTGTTTACAAACATTATCCATTCATTATTAAATATAAAGATTATTACGAAATATATTTGTTTAAAGATAAATATTGATTGTTTTAAAAATAGATTTATTTGGTTATTAAAATTCCAAACAATCTATATAAAATAAATTTAAATTCAACAAAATATCAATCTATCTAAAAAAAAATAAATCCTTATATAATTAACAATTTTAATTTGAATCAAGCTAGACTCATTGGACTGATAAACTTCCTTTTAATAATAAATCAATTGAAATTTAAACCAGAATCCCACCTTTATAAGAATTAAGCTAGACTCATTGGACTGATAAACCTCCTTTTAATAATAAATCAATTGAAAGTTGAAACCAGAATCCCACCTTTATAAGAATTAAGCTAGACTCATTGGACTGATAAACTTCCTTTTAATAATAAATCAATTAATTTAAACCAGAATCCCACCTTTTATAAGAATCAAGCTAGACTCATTGGACTGATAAACTTCCTTTTAATAATAAATCAATTAATTTAAACCAGAATCCCACCTTTTATAAGAATCAAGCTAGACTCATTGGACTGATAAACTTCCTTTTAATAATAAATCAATTAATTTAAACCAGAATCCCACCTTTTATAAGAATCAAGCTAGACTCATTGGACTGATAAACCTCCTTTTAATAATAAATCAATTGAAAGTTGAAACCAGAATCCCACCTTTATAAGAATTAAGCTAGACTCATTGGACTGATAAACTTCCTTTTAATAATAAATCAATTAATTTAAACCAGAATCCCACCTTTTATAAGAATCAAGCTAGACTCATTGGACTGATAAACCTCCTTTTAATAATAAATCAATTGAAAGTTGAAACCAGAATCCCACCTTTATAAGAATTAAGCTAGACTCATTGGACTGATAAACTTCCTTTTAATAATAAATCAATTAATTTAAACCAGAATCCCACCTTTATAAGAATTAAGCTAGACTCATTGGACTGATAAACCTCCTTTTAATAATAAATCAATTGAAATTTAAACCAGAATCCCACCTTTTATAAGAATCAAGCTAGACTCATTGGACTGATAAACCTCCTTTTAATAATAAATCAATTGAAAGTTGAAACCAGAATCCCACCTTTATAAGAATTAAGCTAGACTCATTGGACTGATAAACTTCCTTTTAATAATAAATCAATTAATTTAAACCAGAATCCCACCTTTTATAAGAATCAAGCTAGACTCATTGGACTGATAAACTTCCTTTTAATAATAATTCAATTGAAATTTAAACCAGAATCCCACCTGTTATAAGAATCAAGCTAGACTCATTGGACTGATAAACCTCCTTTTAATAATAATTCAATTGAAATTTAAACAGAATCCCACCTTTTATAAGAATCAAGCTAGACTCATTGGACTGATAAACCTCCTTTTAATAATAATTCAATTGAAATTTAAACCAGAATCCCACCTTTTATAAGAATCAAGCTAGACTCATTGGACTGATAAACCTCCTTTTAATAATAATTCAATTGAAATTTAAACCAGAATCCCACCTTTTATAAGAATCAAGCTAGACTCATTGGACTGATAAACTTCCTTTTAATAATAAATCAATTGAAATTTAAACCAGAATCCCACCTTTTATAAGAATCAAGCTAGACTCATTGGACTGATAAACCTCCTTTTAATAATAATTCAATTGAAATTTAAACCAGAATCCCACCTTTTATAAGAATCAAGCTAGACTCATTGGACTGATAAACCTCCTTTTAATAATAATTCAATTGAAATTTAAACCAGAATCCCACCTTTTATAAGAATCAAGCTAGACTCATTGGACTGATAAACCTCCTTTTAATAATAATTCAATTGAAATTTAAACCAGAATCCCACCTTTTATAAGAATCAAGCTAGACTCATTGGACTGATAAACCTTCTTTTAATAATAATTCAATTGAAATTTAAACCAGAATCCCACCTTTATAAGAATTAAGCTAGACTCATTGGACTGATAAACCTCCTTTTAATAATAATTCAATTGAAATTTAAACCAGAATCCCACCTTTTATAAGAATCAAGCTAGACTCATTGGACTGATAAACCTTCTTTTAATAATAAATCAATTGAAAGTTGAAACCAGAATCCCACCTTTATAAAAATCAAGCTAGACTCATTGGACTGATAAACCTCCTTTTAATAATAAACCAATTGAAATTTGAAACCAGAATCCCACCTTTATAAGAATCAAGCTAGACTCATTGGACTGATAAACCTCCTTTTAATAATAAATCAATTGAAATTTAAACCAGAATCCCACCTTTTATAAGAATCAAGCTAGACTCATTGGACTGATAAACCTCCTTTTAATAATAAATCAATTGAAAGTTGAAACCTGAATCCCACCTTTATAAGAATTAAGCTAGACTCATTGGACTGATAAACCTTCTTTATATTAAACCAATAGAAGTTGAAACCAGAATCCCACCTTTATAAGAATTAAGCTAGACTCATTGGACTGATAAACCTCCTTTTAATAATAAATCAATTGAAATTTAAACCAGAATCCCACTTTTATAAGAATCAAGCTAGACTCATTGGACTGATAAACCTTCTTTTAATAATAAATCAATTGAAAGTTGAAACCTGAATCCCACCTTTATAAGAATTAAGCTAGACTCATTGGACTGATAAACCTTCTTTTAATAATAAATCAATTGAAAGTTGAAACCAGAATCCCACCTTTATAAGAATTAAGCTAGACTCATTGGACTGATAAACCTTCTTTTAATAATAAATCAATTGAAAGTTGAAACCAGAATCCCACCTTTATAAGAATTAAGCTAGACTCATTGGACTGATAAACCTTCTTTTAATATTAAACCAATAGAAAGTTGAAACCAGAATCCCACCTTTATAAGAATTAAGCTAGACTCATTGGACTGATAAACCTCCTTTTAATAATAAATCAATTGAAATTTAAACCAGAATCCCACCTTTTATAAGAATCAAGCTAGACTCATTGGACTGATAAACCTTCTTTTAATAATAAATCAATTGAAAGTTGAAACCAGAATCCCACCTTTATAAAAATCAAGCTAGACTCATTGGACTGATAAACCTCCTTTTAATAATAAACCAATTGAAATTTGAAACCAGAATCCCACCTTTATAAGAATTAAGCTAGACTCATTGGACTGATAAACCTCCTTTTAATAATAAATCAATTGAAATTTAAACCAGAATCCCACCTTTTATAAGAATCAAGCTAGACTCATTGGACTGATAAACCTCCTTTTAATAATAAATCAATTGAAGTTGAAACCTGAATCCCACCTTTATAAGAATTAAGCTAGACTCATTGGACTGATAAACCTTCTTTTAATATTAAACCAATAGAAAGTTGAAACCAGAATCCCACCTTTATAAGAATTAAGCTAGACTCATTGGACTGATAAACCTCCTTTTAATAATAAATCAATTGAAATTTAAACCAGAATCCCACCTTTTATAAGAATCAAGCTAGACTCATTGGACTGATAAACCTTCTTTTAATAATAAATCAATTGAAAGTTGAAACCTGAATCCCACCTTTATAAGAATTAAGCTAGACTCATTGGACTGATAAACCTTCTTTTAATAATAAATCAATTGAAAGTTGAAACCAGAATCCACCTTTATAAGAATTAAGCTAGACTCATTGGACTGATAAACCTTCTTTTAATAATAAATCAATTGAAAGTTGAAACCAGAATCCCACCTTTATAAGAATTAAGCTAGACTCATTGGACTGATAAACCTTCTTTTAATATTAAACCAATAGAAAGTTGAAACCAGAATCCCACCTTTATAAGAATTAAGCTAGACTCATTGGACTGATAAACCTCCTTTTAATAATAAATCAATTGAAATTTAAACCAGAATCCCACCTTTATAAGAATCAAGCTAGACTCATTGGACTGATAAACCTCCTTTTAATAATAAATCAATTGAAATTTAAACCAGAATCCACCTTTTATAAGAATCAAGCTAGACTCATTGGACTGATAAACCTTCTTTTAATAATAAATCAATTGAAAGTTGAAACCAGAATCCCACCTTTATAAGAATTAAGCTAGACTCATTGGACTGATAAACCTCCTTTTAATAATAAATCAATTGAAATTTAAACCAGAATCCCACCTTTTATAAGGATTAAGCTAGACTCATTGGACTCATAAACCTTCTTTTAATAATAAATCAATTGAAAGTTGAAACCAGAATCCCACCTTTATAAGAATTAAGCTAGACTCATTGGACTGATAAACCTTCTTTTAATATTAAACCAATAGAAAGTTGATACAGAATCCCACCTTTATAAGAATTAAGCTAGACTCATTGGACTGATAAACCTCCTTTTAATAATAAATCAATTGAAATTTAAACCAGAATCCCACCTTTTATAAGAATCAAGCTAGACTCATTGGACTGATAAACCTTCTTTTAATAATAAATCAATTGAAAGTTGAAACCAGAATCCCACCTTTATAAGAATTAAGCTAGACTCATTGGACTGATAAACCTTCTTTTAATATTAAACCAATAGAAAGTTGAAACCAGAATCCCACCTTTATAAGAATTAAGCTAGACTCATTGGACTGATAAACCTCCTTTTAATAATAAATCAATTGAAATTTAAACCAGAATCCCACCTTTTATAAGAATCAAGCTAGACTCATTGGACTGATAAACCTCCTTTTAATAATAAATCAATTGAAAGTTGAAACCAGAATCCCACCTTTATAAGAATTAACCTAGACTCATTGGACTGATAAACCTTCTTTTAATATTAAACCAATAGAAAGTTGAAACCAGAATCCCACCTTTATAAGAATTAAGCTAGACTCATTGGACTGATAAACCTCCTTTTAATAATAAATCAATTGAAATTTAAACCAGAATCCCACCTTTTATAAGGATTAAGCTAGACTCATTGGACTCATAAACCTTCTTTTAATAATAAATCAATTGAAAGTTGAAACCAGAATCCCACCTTATAAGAATTAAGCTAGACTCATTGGACTGATAAACCTTCTTTTAATATTAAACCAATAGAAAGTTGAAACCAGAATCCCACCTTTATAAGAATTAAGCTAGACTCATTGGACTGATAAACCTCCTTTTAATAATAAATCAATTGAAATTTAAACCAGAATCCCACCTTTTATAAGAATCAAGCTAGACTCATTGGACTGATAAACCTTCTTTTAATAATAAATCAATTGAAAGTTGAAACCAGAATCCCACCTTTATAAGAATTAAGCTAGACTCATTGGACTGATAAACCTTCTTTTAATATTAAACCAATAGAAAGTTGAAACCAGAATCCCACCTTTATAAGAATTAAGCTAGACTCATTGGACTGATAAACCTCCTTTTAATAATAAATCAATTGAAATTTAAACCAGAATCCCACCTTTTATAAGAATCAAGCTAGACTCATTGGACTGATAAACCTCTTTTAATAATAAATCAATTGAAAGTTGAAACCAGAATCCCACCTTATAAGAATTAAGCTAGACTCATTGGACTGATAACCTTCTTTTAATATTAAACCAATAGAAAGTTGAAACCAGAATCCCACCTTTATAAGAATTAAGCTAGACTCATTGGACTGATAAACCTCCTTTTAATAATAAATCAATTGAAATTTAAACCAGAATCCCACCTTTTATAAGAATCAAGCTAGACTCAATGGACTGATAAACCTTCTTTTAATAATAAATCAATTGAAAGTTGAAACCAGAATCCCACTTTATAAGAATTAAGCTAGACTCATTGGACTGATAAACCTTCTTTTAATATAAACCAATAGAAAGTTGAAACCAGAATCCCACCTTTATAAGAATTAAGCTAGACTCATTGGACTGATAAACCTTCTTTTAATAATAAATCAATTGAAAGTTGAACCAGAATCCCACCTTTATAAGAATTAAGCTAGACTCATTGGACTGATAAACCTTCTTTTAATATTAAACCAATAGAAAGTTGAAACCAGAATCCCACCTTTTATAAGAATCAAGCTAGACTCATTGGACTGATAAACCTTCTTTTAATAATAAATCAATTGAAATTTTAAACAGAATCCCACCTTTATAAGAATTAAGCTAGACTCATTGGACTGATAAACCTTCTTTTAATATTAAACCAATAGAAAGTTGAAACCAGAATCCCACCTTTATAAGAATTAAGCTAGACTCATTGGACTGATAAACCTTCTTTTAATAATAAATCAATTGAAAGTTGAAACCAGAATCCCACCTTTATAAGAATTAAGCTAGACTCATTGGACTGATAAACCTTCTTTTAATATTAAACCAATAGAAAGTTGAAACCAGAATCCCACCTTTATAAGAATTAAGCTAGACTCATTGGACTGATAAACCTTCTTTAATAATAAATCAATTGAAAGTTGAAACCAGAATCCCACCTTTATAAGAATTAAGCTAGACTCATTGGACTGATAAACCTTCTTTTAATATTAAACCAATAGAAAGTTGAAACCAGAATCCCACCTTTTATAAGAATCAAGCTAGACTCATTGGACTGATAAACCTCCTTTTAATAATAAATCAATTGAAATTTTAAACCAGAATCCCACCTTTTATAAGAATCAAGCTAGACTCATTGGACTGATAAACCTCCTTTTAATAATAAATCAATTGAAATTTGAAACCAGAAGCCCACCTTTATAAGAATCAAGCTAGACTCATTGGACTGATAAACCTCCTTTTAATAATAAATCAATTGAAATTTGAACCAGAA
This sequence comes from Palaemon carinicauda, assembly GCF_036898095.1. Taxonomy (NCBI): domain Eukaryota; kingdom Metazoa; phylum Arthropoda; class Malacostraca; order Decapoda; family Palaemonidae; genus Palaemon; species Palaemon carinicauda. Next base: position 42,524,618 of record NC_090726.1, on the reverse strand, counting down.
GCCTACCTTTATAAGAATCAAGCTAGACTCATTGGACTGATAAACCTCCTTTGAATAATAAATCAATTGAAATTTGAAACCAGAATCCCACCTTTATAAGAATCGAACTAGACTCATTGGACTGATAAACCTTATAATAAGAAATCAAACCAAATAACAAACACACACACACAAGCTATAACGCACAAACAAACACACCAAAGAGAACACGCTCCCACTTTGTCAACGTGTTTATCAAACATTCAAAAGCGAACATTTAGCTTTAATGTAAACATTTTTAACGAGTTCTATTGTCTACAAAGGTAATGTTAATGACTACACACCTGCTCGAAGCGATACATATCGCATTCAGACATATAAAAATATAGTTTTATTGTTCTAAGCGTTATATTGTTCAGCCTAGACCTAAATAACATGGCTGAAAAGGTCAGAGGGATATAGAGGAGCGATGTTGAACTCGCAACACATAGGCCTATGTGAAATCAGTCAGTGTTCCAGCGCTACAAGAGAATGAAAATTGTGGAAATTATTATTATTATTATTATTATTATTATTATTATTATTATTATTAGTAGTAGTAGTAGTAGTAGTAGTGCCTTCGCCAACTTTATTGGATAAGTAGTGAAAATTTAAACCTGTCTGGTGATCCGGAGTTCGAGTCCCGCTCAAGCTTGATACTTTCTTTGTAGTGTGTACAACTTCACCATCCTTGTGAGCTAAGGATGGGGGTTTAGGGGAGCCTTTAGGTCTACCTACTGAATCATCAGCGGCTATTGCCTGGCCTTCCCTGGTCTCAGCTTGGCTGGAGAGAAGGCTTGGGCGCTGATCATGTGTATATATGGTCTGTCTCCATACACATATGATCAGCGCACAAACAACCTCTCATCAAAGCTAGGGCCAGGGAGGGCCAGGCAATGGCTGCTGATGACTCAACAGGTAGACCTAAAGGCTCTCCAACCCTCATCCTTAGCTCACAAGAATGGTGAGGTTGCAGCCAACAAAGAAACTAAAGAGTTAGAGCAGGACTCAAACACCAGTCTGGCGAGCTTCAATCACGGATGTTATCACATAGGCCACCACAACCCTATAGGTCTACATTCAGAGTCATCTGCAGCCTTTGCCTGGCTCTCCCTGGTCCTAGCTTTCGTGGAGAAGGGGCTTGGGCGCTGATCATATGTATGCATGGTCAGTCTCTAGGGCATTGTCCCTAGCCTTTGCCATATATATATATATATGGTCAGTCTCTAGGGCATTGTGCCTAGCCTTTGCCATATATATATATATATATATATATATATATATATATATATATAATATATATATATATTATATATATATATGGTCAGTCTCTAGGGCATTGTGCCTAGCCTTTGCCATATGTATTTATGGTCAGTCTCTTGGGCATTGTGTCTAGCCTTTGCCATATGTATTTATGGTCAGTCTCTTGGGCATTGTGCCTAGCCTTTGCCACATGTATATATGGTCAGTCTCTTGGGCATTGTGCCTAGCCTTTGCCACATGTATTTATGGTCAGTCTCTTGGGCATTGTGCCTAGCCTTTGCCACATGTATATATGGTCAGTCTCTAGGGCATTGTGCCTAGCCTTTGCCACATGTATTCATGGTCAGTCTCTAGGGCATTGTGCCTAGCCTTTGCCACATGTATTCATGGTCAGTCTCTTGGGCATTGTGCCTAGCCTTTGCCACATGTATTCATGGTCAGTCTCTTGGGCATTGTGCCTAGCCTTTGCCACATGTATTCATGGTCAGTCTCTTGGGCATTGTGCCTAGCCTTTGCCACATGTATTCATGGTCAGTCTCTTGGGCATTGTGCCTAGCCTTTGCCACATATATTCATGGTCAGTCTCTAGGGCATTGTGCCTAGCCTTTGCCACATGTATTCATGGTCAGTCTCTAGGGCATTGTGCCTAGCCTTTGCCACATGTATTCATGGTCAGTCTCTTGGGCATTGTGCCTAGCCTTTGCCACATGTATTCATGGTCAGTCTCTTGGGCATTGTGCCTAGCCTTTGCCACATGTATTCATGGTCAGTCTCTTGGGCATTGTGCCTAGCCTTTGCCACATGTATTCATGGTCAGTCTCTTGGGCATTGTGCCTAGCCTTTGCCACATGTATTCATGGTCAGTCTCGAGGGCATTGTGCCTAGCCTTTGCCACATGTATTCATGGTCAGTCTAGAGGGCATTGTGCCTAGCCTTTGCCACATGTATTTATGGTCAGTCTCGAGGGCATTGTGCCTAGCCTTTGCCATATGTATATATGGTCAGTCTCTAGGGTATTATCTCTAGCCTTTGCCATATGTACATATGGTCAGTCTCTAGGGAATTGTCCCTAGCCTTTGCCCCATGTACGTATGGTCAGTCTCTTGGGCAATGTCCTTAGCCTTTGCCATATGTATATATGGTCAGTCTCTAGGGTATTATCGCTAGCCTTTGCCATATGTATATATGGTCAGTCTCTAGGGTATTATCTCTAGCCTTTGCCATATGTACATATGGTCAGTCTCTAGGGAATTGTCCCTAGCCTTTGCCCCATGTACGTATGGTCAGTCTCTTGGGCAATGTCCTTAGCCTTTGCCATATGTATATATGGTCAGTCTCTAGGGTATTATCGCTAGCCTTTGCCATATGTATATATGGTCAGTCTCTAGGGTATTATCTCTAGCCTTTGCCATATGTACATATGGTCAGTCTCTAGGGAATTGTCCCTAGCCTTTGCCCATGTACGTATGGTCAGTCTCTTGGGCAATGTCCTTAGCCTTTGCCATATGTATATATGGTCAGTCTCTAGGGTATTATCGCTAGCCTTTGCCATATGTATATATGGTCAGTCTCTAGGGTATTATCTCTAGCCTTTGCCATATGTACATATGGTCAGTCTCTAGGGAATTGTCCCTAGCCTTTGCCCATGTACGTATGGTCAGTCTCTTGGGCAATGTCCTTAGCCTTTGCCATATGTATATATGGTCAGTCTCTAGGGTATTATCGCTAGCCTTTGCCATATGTATATATGGTCAGTCTCTAGGGTATTATCTCTAGCCTTTGCCATATGTACATATGGTCAGTCTCTAGGGAATTGTCCCTAGCCTTTGCCCATGTACGTATGGTCAGTCTCTTGGGCAATGTCCTTAGCCTTTGCCATATGTATATATGGTCAGTCTCTAGGGTATTATCGCTAGCCTTTGCCATATGTATATATGGTCAGTCTCTAGGGTATTATCTCTAGCCTTTGCCATATGTACATATGGTCAGTCTCTAGGGAATTGTCCCTAGCCTTTGCCCCATGTACGTATGGTCAGTCTCTTGGGCAATGTCCTTAGCCTTTGCCATATGTATATATGGTCAGTCTCTAGGGTATTATCGCTAGCCTTTGCCATATGTATATATGGTCAGTCTCTAGGGTATTATCTCTAGCCTTTGCCATATGTACATATGGTCAGTCTCTAGGGAATTGTCCCTAGCCTTTGCCCCATGTACGTATGGTCAGTCTCTTGGGCAATGTCCTTAGCCTTTGCCATATGTATATATGGTCAGTCTCTAGGGTATTATCGCTAGCCTTTGCCATATGTATATATGGTCAGTCTCTAGGGTATTATCTCTAGCCTTTGCCATATGTACATATGGTCAGTCTCTAGGGAATTGTCCCTAGCCTTTGCCCCATGTACGTATGGTCAGTCTCTTGGGCAATGTCCTTAGCCTTTGCCATATGTATATATGGTCAGTCTCTAGGGTATTATCGCTAGCCTTTGCCATATGTATATATGGTCAGTCTCTAGGGTATTATCTCTAGCCTTTGCCATATGTACATATGGTCAGTCTCTAGGGAATTGTCCCTAGCCTTTGCCCCATGTACGTATGGTCAGTCTCTTGGGCAATGTCCTTAGCCTTTGCCATATGTATATATGGTCAGTCTCTAACGCATTGTCCTGCTAGCTAGGGCATTGTCACTGTTCGTTAACATTGCCATTCATGAGCGGCATTTAAACTTTTAAACCATCGTAGATTATACAAAATTCCCTTCAAGATAAGTAAAAGAAAAAGGGGAAAAGAAAAAGGATAAAATTTCACGTAGTGTTGATGACGTCACGAACTGAGAGCTAACACGAAAATCATTCGAAAGCGACTCCACTTGGCGCCAGACTGCACGAAATCAAGACCCATTGATTGATTACGTAAAGCTGGCGTCGCGATTCTCGAATACGGTTTAGTTATCGATTGCCTCTGAATTTGCGTCGTGAGTTCGAAACCAACATCGCAAATGACAATTTGATGGACACTCAGTAGAGAGCATGCCTTCGCCACGCCAGTAAGTCTTATTTTCCTCCTAACTCCACTGCCTACTTGTAATTCAATGTATTTTCTTCAAAATATAATGGATTTATCCTTGGATCATATCCCACATGCACACCAGGTTTGGTTGAAATTGGTTCAATAGTTTTTGCGTAATGTTGTTCACAAACAAAGAATAAACTAAGAAAATATTTACTTAAAATTGTCATTATTTTCAAAGTACTGCTGCGTACTTGTACTTCGATGTACTTTATTCAAAATATTAGATTTATCTTTTGGTCATACCCAACGTGATTACAAAATTTGGTGAAAATCGGTACAGTGGTTTTTGTGTAAAGTGGCTTACAAGAAAAAAAAAAAAAACATTTATCACTTGCTCAACATCGCTATTACTTTCAAAGTACTGCTACGTACTTGTACTTCGACGTACTTCAACCAAATTGATACAGATACATCCTTGAGTCGTACCTAACATTTCTACCAAGTCTGGTCAAAATCGGTTCAGTAGTTTTTGTGTAAAGTTGCTCACAAACAAACGAACAATTAACGAAGAAACACACAGGGGTGAACACATACCCGAGACAATAAGCTGAGGAAACCAGTAGATTTCTTATCTTCGCTATCCATTAAGTTCGTTATAATGGAACACCACAGTCAAGATACTCCCTGATACAAATTTCCATGTTTGAGATAAAAAAAAACTCTCTCTCTCTCTCTCTCTCTCTCTCTCTCCTCTCTCTCTCTCTCTCTCTCTCTCTCTCACTCTCTCTCTCTCTCTCTCCTTTGTTAAAAAAACGGAAAAATTATAATGTCTCTAAAAACGAAAGGGAATTTCTCTCTCTCTCTCTCTCTCTCTCTCTCTCTCTCTCTCTCTCTCTCTCTCTCTCTCTCCTCTCTCTCTCTCTCCTTTGTTAAAAAAACGGAAAAAATGATAATGTCTCTAAAAACATGGCAATAAAACGAAAGGGAATTCTCTCTCTCTCTCTCTCTCTCTCTCTCTCTCTCTCTCTCTCTCTCTCTCTCTCTCTCTCTCTCACTACGTTAAGGTATCCTCCCTGGGAAGTGGAATAATCTCTCTTATATAATAAAGAGCAAGTGTCTGACTATACATATATATATATATATATATATATATATATATATATATATATATATATATATATATATATATATATATATATATATATATACACACACATATATATATATATATATATATATATATATATATATATATATATATATATATATATCCGGTCACGCCCCCTACCCAGTCCCTGGGGGTGGGGGGAGAGGGAATAGTTATACCCTGGTGAGAAGGAGTTGTGTGCGCACGTGCCTATCTATCTAAACATCTAGCCGTCATTATTGACGGGACACGTACAGTAGTTAATGAATATACCTTACTGTACAGATATCTGGTAACGAACAAAACAAATGTATAAATGTACTAATTATTATTATTATTACTAGCCAAGCTACAACCCTAGTTGGAAAAGCAAGATGCTATAAGCCCAAGGGCTCCAACAGGGAAAAATAGCCCAGTGAGGAAAGGAAATAAGGAAATAAATAAATGATGAGAATAAATTAACAATATATCATTCTAAAAACAGTAACAGCGTCAAAACAGATATGTCCTATATAAACTATTAACAACGTCAAAAACAAATATGTCATATATAAACAATAAAAAGACTCATGTCAGCCTGGTCAACATAAAAACATTTGTTCCAACTTTGAACTTTTGAAGTTCTACTGATTCAACTACCCGATTAGGAAGACCATTCCCCATCTTATGGGAACTTTAATTACTTCTTTAGTTATTAATGAACACACCGTAAAATAATCTAAAATACTTTTCTTTTTAAGGAAAGTGGCGTTTTACGTTTCATAATCTCTTTTTGTTTACCAAGAGATCATCATCCCTTGCTTTACCATCTTTTAATTACTTCTTTAACGAATAATAAATACATCATCATACACTGTACTTTAAAATACTTCTCTTTTTAGAAAAAGTGGCATCTTAATTTTCCTAATCTCTTTTTGTTTACCAAGAGATCTTCATCCCATGCTTATCCATCTTTCACTTTCATTTAATAACTTCTTTAGCTAATAATAAATTCATAGTAAAATACTTTAAATTACTTTTCTTTTTAGAGAAAGTGGCACTGTACTTTTCATAACCTTTTTGTTTACCAAAAGATCTTCATCCCACGTTTACCCACCGTTTACTTTCCTTTTCTTTAGCTAATAACAAATACACAGTAAAATACTTCAATCACTTCTTTAGCTAATAATGAACACATCGTAAATTACTTTAAAATGCTTCTATCTTTAGAGAAAGTGCCATTTTACCTTACATAATCTCTCTTTGTTTACCAAGAGATCTTCATCCCAAGCTTATCCACCTTTTACTTTCCTTTCCTTTAGCTAATAATGAACACACCGTAAAATACTTTAAAATGCTTCTATCTTTAGAGACAGTGGCCTTTTACTTTACATAATTTCTCTTTGTTTACCAAAAGATCTTCATCCCACGTTTATCCACCCTTTACTTTCGTTTTCATTAGCTAATAATGAACACACCGTAAAATACTTTAATCACTCCTTAAGCTATTAATGATTATACCTTAAAATAGCTTCTACGGTCCAGACAAATCTGGACCACGTCACCAAGCAATCAAGTAATACATGCAAGACCTCAGGTAATAAAGACGAGCCTTTATTACCTAGGATTATGTGACAAGCCGGAGCGCCGAATACAGGTCATTTGGCCGTCCATACCAGGTCTAACTTCTGACCACCTCCAGAATAAGATTTTATGACCCGCAGAAATGGTCGGGTCCGGTGACGCAGGGTAGTTAATTACGGAGTGCCATCCCAAATCTCGGACGAGCTTGATGAGAGAGAGAGAGAGAGAGAGAGAGAGGAGAGAGAGAGAGAGAGAGAGAGAGAGAGAGAGAGAATTTCAAGCACTTCAAAGGAAACGTCTCAAATTGTATATTGTAGCAGGTAACGCGGAGAGAGAGAGAGAGAGAGAGAGAGAGAGAGAGAGAGAGAGAGAGAGAGAGAGAGAGAGAGAGAGAGAGAGAGAGAGAATTTCTAGCACTTCAAAGGAGACGTCTCAAATTGTATATTGTAGCAGGTAACGCGGTAAGAGAGAGAGAGAGAGAGAGAGAGAGAGAGAGAGAGAGAGAGAGAGAGAGAGAGAGAGAGAGAGAGACAATTTCTAGCACTTCCAAAGGAGACGTCTCACAGTTGTATATTGTAGTTTGTAACGCTGCCTGAGAGAGAGAGAGAGAGAGAGAGAGAGAGAGAGAGAGAGAGAGAGAGAGAGAGAGAGAGAGGGAGAGATAATTTTCTAGTAGGTACAGATGGCTACATTAATCCCGGTACACTTCACTGAGAGCTAAGGAGTCATCTGACAGTTTTATATTGTAGCAGGCAACGCTGTGTTTGGCAAAAGAGAAACTGTTGGTAACAATGCCTGCGAAAACAAAGTAACTAAGCTTGTAAACAAGTGATCTAAAGCATTGTTATTAATTCTAAGCAGTGATGTATAGAAGAAATGTTGTTATTTGTTTAACAGAACTTCGTGAAATAGAGATAAATGCGTTTGATTATGTGTTTACAAACTCGGCGACTTCGTTTTACAAGCAGCGTTATCAACTGTTTATCTTCTGCTAAATACAGCGTTATTATTATTATTATTATCATTATTATTATTATTATTATTATCACTTGCTAAGCTACAACCCTAGTTGAAAAAGTGGGATGCTATAAGCCCAGGGGCTCCAAAAGTGTGCCCCAATGTACCCTCAAGCAAGAGAACTCTAACCCAAGACAGTGGAAGACCATGGTGTAAAGGCTATGGCACTACCCAAGACTAGAGAACAGTGGTCTGATTTTGGACTATCCTTCTTCTAGAAGAGCTGCTTGCCATAGCTAAAGAGTCTCTTCTACTCTTACCAAGAGGAAAGAAGCCACTGAACAATTACAGTGCAGGAGTTATTTGCTACAATATACAGCTGTGAGACCTCTCCTTGGGTTCCCGTGGAGTGTACCGGAATTTATAAAGCCAACTGTACAAGCTCTTTCCTTCAAGGTGTCTAAAAATCACAAATTATTAGTAATTTGTATTTTTCCTAACATACTTACCGAGAAACACTTTCATAGGAGTTACCTTGAACCTCCTCTCAAACGACCAGAGTTTTGTGTAGTTTACCCTACTCCCGTTTTCTATAATGATAGGCCTAAAACGATCACTTAAAACAGTTTAACCCTTTCAGTGCCAGTGGTAAATTCAACGAGGCTTCTGCTGTAGCAAAATCTTCTAAGACCACACAAACCATAACTTGTTAATATTTATTGTAAAGCTCATATCAAGATCTATCCATTGGATACTTCCTAAAGTTTGGGTGATTTCTGAAATCTCCTTTTTCAAATTTTGATCAAATCACCAATGGAACTGAAAGGGTTAAAAAACATTATTTACTATTATTACTAAGCTACATTTAGCTGGCCAGGGCACCAGACACCTGTTGAGATACTACCACTAGAGTGTTATGGGGTCTTTTGACTGGCTAGACAGTATTACATTGGATCCTTCTCTCTGGTTACGGTTCATTTTCCCCTTTGCTTACACATTCACACACCGAATAGTCTAGCCTATTCATTACATATTCTCCTCTGTCCTCATACATCTGACAACAATGAGATTACCAAACAATTCTTCTTACATCACTGTAATTGTTCATTGGCCATTTTCCTCTTTCTAAGGGTAGAAGAGACTCTTTAGCTGTGGTAAGCAGCTCTTCTAGGAGAAGGACACTCAAAAATCAAACCATTGTTCTCTAATCTTGGGTAGTGCCATAGCCTCTGTACCATGGTCTTACACTGTCTTGGAATAGAGTTCTCTTGCTTGAGGGTACACTCGAGCACACTGTTCTATCTTATATCTTATTTCTCTCCCTCTTGTTTTGTTAAAGTTTTTCATAGTTTATAAAGTGATATTTATTTTAATATTGTTGCTCTTCTTAGAATATTTTATTTTTCCTTGTTTCCTTTCCTCACTGAGCTATTTTCTCTGTTGGATCCCCTGGGCTTATAGCATCCTGCTTTTCAAAGTAGGGTTGTAGCTTAGCAAGTAATAATAATAATAATAATAATAATAATAATCCAAGTTGGAAAAGCAAGATGCTATAAGCCCAAGGGCTCCAATAGGGAAAATAGCCCAGCGAGAAAAGGAAATAAGGAAATAAATAAAATACAAGAGAAGTGATCGATGATTAAAATACAATATTTTAAGAACAGTAAGAACGTTAAAATAGATCTTTCATACACAAACTACATAAAGAGATTTATGTTACCCTGTTCAACATAAAAATAAACATTCGCTGCAAGTTTAGCTTAGTTAATAATAATAATAATAATAATAATAATAATAATAATAATAATAATAATAATAATAATAACAATAATAATAATATCAACACTATAAATCATCAGTATCTGTAGACAGTGATTAACATATAATAATAATAATAATAATAATAATAATAATAATAATAATAATAGTCCATCACTCTCTAAGACAGTGATTAACAAATAACACTAATAATAACAACAACAATATTATTATTATTATTATTATTAAATGCTAAGCTACAACCCTAGTTGGAAAAGCAGGATGCTATAAGCCCAGGGGCCCCAACAGGGAAAATAGCCCAGTGAGGAAAGGAAACAAGGTCAAATAAAATATTTTAAGAACAGTAAAAACATTAAAATAAATATTTCCTATATAAACTATCAAAACTTTAACAAAACAAGAGGAAGAGAAACTAGATAGAATAGTGTGCCCGAGTGTATCCTCAAGCTAGAGAACAATAATAACATTAATAATAATAATAATACACCATCAGTCTCTGTAAGCTGTGATTAAACAAATAATAACAACAACAACAACAACAACAACAACAACAACAACAACCACAATAAACAATCTGCCAGGCCAAGTCAAATCAACCCACAACCAGGGAATAAGACATTCCACTTACAAGAAGTCCCTCAGACATTCCCTCCAACATTACCCGTCTCGCAGACACACAGACACACATATTAATGCGCACATGAACGAGTACCCTCAAAGACGCCGCATGGAAGAGACGTTTGTCTCTGCAGAGAAGTTGAGGCCATTAACAAGATGCAGTGTTGGCTCTCTTGTCACAGTATGACTCCAGCTAGGGATAGGGTGGACTGGAGTTAGAGGGAAGAAGGGGGGGGGGGGGTATATATAATTTCAAGAACACTTTTCTGCTGTGATTTAGGGGTGAGAATTGATACTGGTGTGATCTCGAGTGAAAATTATAACTGCAGTTCTTATGATTTTTAACTTGGAATTAGAAGAATTTTGATTTAAAGTTAGATCTGCAGAAATTACTGTATATTACTTCAAGACTCCTTTTTTGCTGTCCTTAGGACAATTTCTACGATGGAACTGGTATGATCCCGAGTGAAATTTATAACATGGGATTAAAAGAATTTTTATTTAAAGTTAGATCTGCAGAAATTACTGTATATCACTTTAAGACCTTTTAGAGGGAGGAAGAGGGGTATATATAGGTTCAAGAACACTTTTCTGCTGTGATTTAGGGGTGAGAATTGAAACTGGTGTGATCTCGAGTGAAATTTATAACTGCAGTTCTTCTGATTTTTAACATGGGATTAAAATAATCTTGATTTAAAGTTAGATCTGCAGAAATTACTGTATATTACTTCAAGACCACTTTTTTACTGTCCTTAGGAGCAATATTTACGATGGAACTGGTGTGATCTCAATTGAAATTTATAATTGGATACCGCAAATTAAAATAGCCCTAATTCAAAGTTAAATCTGCAGCAATAAGTACATATCACTTAAATACCCGTTTCTATTGTCCCCAGTAAATCTAGTGTGATCTCGATTGGATTTCATAACTGCAGTCCTCAGAAATTTAACCTCAAATCAAAACAACCTTAATTTAAAATTACATTTGCAGATATCACAATTTCAATTTACTTAACATCAAAACAACCTTAATTCAAAGTAAGATTTTCAGCAATCACTACTTTAAAGAATATAAAAATCTCTTCATTTCAATCCAAAACTACTGTACAATTTCAACAAAAATAATTTCAAATACAATAATGGCCATGTTTGACTTACTCTATATATCACATTCATTACTTTTCTTGCTTAATTCATTCTGAGACTTCCTCTTCTAATCTTACCCTCATCAGTCATTTTCAGTTTCCTATCCTTACATGAATAAACGAAGTTCATTCTTCTTATGTTCATTAAACCATCTACATTTTAATATTCTTGGCTCACAGTTACATACAAATTTCATCTGTTGCACTTTCAAACTCTTACTAGCTATTGCAATTTCTCCCAACTGTCTCCATCATAAGACCCAGAATCCTCCAAGCTCTGATAGCAGTGAGCACAGAAGCAGCCTGACTGAGGCGGACCCCTTCCCAGCGAGTTGCTCAGCCAATGGGAGAGCAGATCTCTATTTTCTCTGTCCACTCACATCACTTTTCAAAAAGAGGTTGAACAATTGGCTAGTACAGTGGTAACGTGTTAGCCTAGTATTCGCATGACGGCAGGCTGATCCCCGCCCGGGACTGTAAGTTTAAGCTATTTACTAGGTAGGCCAGTTTTGCGGTTGGGTACCCCACTAGGGGGTTGGGTTTGCCGGCTGACGTTCTATGTCCACTCACATCACCCCTTCCGTAAAGATGTTGAACAGTTGGCTATTAAAAAGTTAAAGTTGCAGGTTTTAGGTCTCCACTGAGATGATTTACATTGTTCTCCTCGGGCGACCATTAGCCAGCAGGGACTATCACTAGTCCCCTCTAACCTCCCCCCCAGGCGCCACCCTGGGAGTACCCCCCGGTAGGAGGTCTCACGGTATTCGCGTCCCTGGCGGGGACCGAACTCGAGACCTCTGAAATAGAAGTCTGCGACGCTACCAACCTTGCTATCCGGAGTACAGTTGTAATGTGTTTGCCTAGCATTCGCATGGCAGCAGACCGATCCCTGCCTTGGACAGTAAGTTTAAGCTGAGTACTAGGTAGGCCACTGTTGGGGTTGGGCTTGCCCGGCTAACATTCTGAAGAACATCTATCCTCTATCCTGATAAAACTGGAACTGAAACCAGACACCTTTAACCTCGACTCTTGCTTCAGACCTACTTTCAACAAACCAGTAACTACACTGCCTAAATATAATCTAAACATTCATTTCAATTCCATTATTAAAATCTTCCCTAATAAAGTAATTAATCATAGCAGTAGCCATTATCCTCTATAATTTGATACTGCGAATAAATCACTCGTCTCGCCCATTCCCTAGGAATCTTTCCCTCATCCAGAAATACCTTACACAGGTTGGTCCCCAATCCAATCATACTATCACTAACCTACTCTTTTGTTTTCAACTCTTGATTGTTGTTCTTACATCATCAACAGTTATTCCTCTTCACCCTACCCAAGGAACGAGGAGAGACCGAGTAGTCAGGCATTTGCCAATGCCACTCAGTGGGGTTAATACCCCCACTGAGTGGCATTGGCAAATGCATGACTACTCGGTCTCTCCTCGTTCCTAGGGTAATAACCCCACTGAGTGGCATTGGCAAATTCATGACTACTCGGTCTCTCCTCGTTCCTTGGGTAGGATGAAGAGGGAAGAGTCATACCCTAGTGAGAGGGGATACCCCGATAGTTACACTCGGAAACCAAAATCTCCCACAAATTTCTGAAACTGACGTGTTGTAGTTAGGAAAGGGGGCGGAGGTGGGAAGGGTTGGATTCGCGTGTGCATGTGCGTGCATATCTAAATATCTAGCCATCATTCTTGACGGGTCGCGTACACTAGTCTATATCTAGGACGTTGAAGATCGGCATTCACTGGAAAATCTCATATCAAGAATGACCAAAGATCCCAGTATAGCAAACTGATAACGATCTTTTAGATAACAAATTAAAGGTTTCTAGGATGGATTAAACTAGATTTAAGAAACTGCACTAAAAAACCAGGCACTGAGCCCAGGGAGGCCATTCACCACTCAGGTGTAACTAGAAAAATCTACCAGTTGTACAATGAAATGAAAGTTAACCCTCTGGCGCTCGCAGTGAATAATGACCTCCGCCAACTAAGTTGAAATGAGGTTATGTTTTTGCCCCTGTTTGTGTATGTGTGTGTGTTTGCTTGTTTGTGAACAGCTTCCTGGCAATAATTTTAATTACAAAGTAATGAAACTTGCAGGGATTAACTGTAATGTAAAAATCTGGAAATTATTAAATTTTAGGTGAAGATCAAAGGTCACGGTCAAGCAAAAAGTCCAATTCACGTAACCAGCCATAAGTTTGGACATCGTTGTAAAAGCGACTTCAAACTTGGTTCATATTTGAGTGTATGAAAATCCTCGCCAATTAATACATGTTAAGGTCAAAGTCAAGGTCAAGAAATAAGCAGCCGCGGTGGAGGTCTGCGCTCTACCTAGTGTCCATCTAGTTTCGTCATGCTTCGACCTAATTAAGTTGACGTTTCGTAGTGTAACTAAGAAACGAATAAAGATAGAAAGAAACTGAAAATTGCATTTAAAAGATCGATAAATTTTCTTTACAACTATATGAATGGATGAGACACTGAGTTCTTCATTAGATCCTGAGAAGGTCAAGATATTTTACTTCTCTATTGACTGATTGATTTGAAGTTAACTGCCATCCTGACATCTAAGGTCATTGACACCGATATCATTTATCATAAATAAAGAATAAAAGAATATCAAATTAAAACCATAAAAGCAAAGATGTCATTCTAAAAGTTAAATAGCTTCCAGAAGATCAACTTCTGAAGTAAAGTTAAAAATACCGCTAGCATGGTAAGACACATCATGTCCAAGAATCTTGGCAAGGATGAACCCGCCATGTTCATCTGCCATGCATAAAAACAAACTTTGCGAAAAATAAAAGTAAAAACAACAGGAAGTGGGGAAAAACAACCCTGTAAGGAATACAGATATAAAAAAGTAAAAAAAAAAGTGTAAACTTTATTTTAGCCAAACACGTTTCCCTGTCGCAATCGAGCGCGTTTTATTTGACAAAACACTCTGTTTGTTTCATCAACCAGAGTATTCAATTAGGCGTTTTTCTATTGTTTGTTTGCTCTGGTTCGTTGTGAAGTCAATGGGTTCGTCACTGGGGAAGAGAGGGGACTGTAAGGAGGGGAGGAAAGCATGGAATTGGAGTGTGTGGGGAATAAGGTTGGGGAAGTATGGGGATGGTAGATTTTGGGGGTGGTATTGCTTCCTCATAATGAGAGAGAGAGAGAGAGAGAGAGAGAGAGAGAGAGAGAGAGAGAAGAGAGAGAGAGAGAGAGAGAGAGAGAGAGAGAGAGAGAGAGAGTTTTCTAGAATGCATTCTTAGCGGAGTGACATACAAAAGCTTGTGCAAAAACAATAACGAATGCATATAAAAAATTATTGAAATACTGCTATTTTCAAAAGATTTGAGAGAGAGAGAGAGAGAGAGAGAGAGAGAGAGAGAGAGAGAGTTTTCTAGACTACATATTCAGTAGACTGAAATATAAAAGCTGGTGCAAAAACAACAAAAAACAACATATACAAAAACATTTCTAGAAATCTAGAAAGCTACAAAGAGGACTTGCGAAAATTAAATCAATTAGGACTCTGTCTCCAAAGAGGACTTGAGAAGATTAAATTGATTAGGACTCTGTCTCCAAAGAGGACTTGAGAAGATTAAATTAATTAGGACTCTGTCTCCAAAGAGGACTTGAGAAGATTAAATTAATTAGGACTCTGTCTCCAAAGAGGACTTGAGAAGATTAAATTAATTAGGACTCTTGTCTCCAAAGAGGACTTGAGAAGATTAGATTGATTAGGACTCTGTCTCCAAAGAGGACTTGAGAAGATTAAATTGATTAGGACTGTCTCCAAAGAGGACTTGAGAAGATTAAATTGATTAGGACTGTCTCCAAAGAGGACTTGAGAAGATTAAATTGATTAGGACTCTGTCTCCAAAGAGGACTTGAGAAGAATAAATTAATTAGGACTCTGTCTCCAAAGAGGACTTGAGAAGATTAAATTAATTAGGACTCTGTCTCGTGTCATATTTTTTTTTACACTAAACAACGATAGAACCAAAGAACTGGAAACAGCAACATCGCAAATAAACAAAATTATATTTTTCAAGATATAACCTCTACCAACGAAGTTGGAAGGAAGTTATGTTATCCCCCCCCCCCCCCGTTTGGGTTTGTTTGTGAAGAGCTTCCTGGCCACAATTTTAATCGTAGAGTAATGAAAACTTGCAGGGATTAACTCTTATGCAAAAAGCTGACTAATTTTTGGACGGTCAAGGTCACGGTCAAGCAAAATGTCCAATTCACGTAATCAGCCATAAGATTGGACATCGTTGTCACAGACACTTCAAACTCGGTTCATATTTGTGTATGAAAATCCACGCCAATTAACACGTTTCTAAGCTGCCGCGGCGGAGGTCTGCGCTCTACTAAGTGCCCCTCTAGTTTGTATTTAATAAGAATCTCAAACCGTATAGAATTGAAACCACGAAATTCTGTTATTTCAAATTTTCATTAAATTTTGAATATTTTCGAAATAAATTAAAGCAGATGAAAATCAACATTCTCTCTCTCTCTCTCTCTCTCTCTCTCTCTCTCTCTCTCTCTCTCTCTCTCTCTCTCTCTCTCTCTCTCTCCGGAAAAATGACGAATACAGAAATAATTGAAGTCTACGTAGACATGTTCAATCCATTTGCACTTACACTCTCTCTCTCTCTCTCTCTCTCTCTCTCTCTCTCTCTCTCTCTCTCTCTCTCTCTCTCTCTCTCTCTCTTCCGATGACGTAGATAAAATAAGGGAAATGAAAATGACGAGTAGAGAAATAAATGAAGTCTATGTAGTAAAGTCAAATTTTCTTTATAAATTTTTACTCTTATTTGACCAAGATATTTCACTGCTATAGAGATTTTAGCCAAGAAAGTAGTTCATAGTTAATATATATATATATATATATATATATATATATATATATATATATATATATATATATATATATACACACATATATATATATATATATAGTATAATATATATATATATATATATATATATATATATATATATATAAACCAAATGCAAACTGTTTCTAATGCACTGCAGGACAAAGGCCTCAGACATTTGGCATGTTTTCTTCACCACGCTGGCCACTGCGGATTGGTGATGGTGAGAGATTTTCGTCTGATCACTCACAGTAAACCAACCTAGTATGGATGTCCCTGACTAGTACAGCTTTGCTGATAATGGCGATACGCAAATTATTTCACCCCGGTAAAATATCCTCACTCAGAAAGGGTGTGTGTGTGTGTGTATATATATATATATATATATATATATATATATATATATATATACTATATATATATATATATATTACATAAAATCATAAAAGAACTTTACTTTTAATTGTGGTAGTTTAAATATTTTCTTTATAACTGCAGTTGTTTAAGAAACTTTTTTATATCTCCTGTTGCTACGTTGCTCCGTCTTGAATTTGGTTGAGAGAGAGAGAGAGAGAGAGAGAGAGAGAGAGAGAGAGAGAGAGAGTCCATTTGCTCTTTGGTAGAGCGATTTAGTTTAAGCATTTAGTTCTTGTGATCTTGTCTAACTTATTAGAGAGAGAGAGAGAGAGAGAGAGAGAGAGAGAGAGAGAGAGAGCGTTCGATCTTTCATAACATTAATGGCACAAGTTTCCAACAACAATATTCACTCCACAGCAGAATTCAAGCGGTTATTAATGCTGGTTTCTATCCACACCTTGCCCATAAGATTCCAGACGACATGGAAAAACAAAATGGCCATCAATGGAATTCCATTGCTCCAAGTTATGACCAAACTTCATTGACGAACTCACGGGAGCAACTTCTTGGCGAGGAGCAACACGTCCACCCACCACAAACGCCAAACATGCACTGACCGTTAGGCAAACACTCGAGTACTCGACCTATCCCGGACCAGTCACCTCGCAAAAACTTAGCAAAGTAAGATTTCAACAAATGTAAAGTATAAAAAAATTCTGAGACTTAATCTAAATGCTAAAAAGACTTTTTTTTCATACTCCATCTAAAGTATGTTTTAGATACTGAACCAAAATGAACCAAAATATCTAAAAGAATGCCTGAATAAACTAGAACTAGAAACAAATGTTAACATAAGACACATGAGTGACAAACATAGGCTATCTGAACCAAGAACAAATAGTAAATTTGGAGAAAGGGTTTTTAGCTACTGTGCGCCCTAGACATTATAATAAACTACCAACTGAAATGAAGGACCTAAAGGGAGCAACTGAATTTAAGAAGAAACTAAAGACATTACTTTTCACAAGATCATATGATTTGGAAGATGCTACAATCAAAGACTTGTATAAGTTATAATGAAAATGGTTCGTTAGATGATTAATATGGACCCGCCCGAGAAGTAGTTCACTCGACTTCAGTGGAGGGTTGGATTTAAACCCAAAACAAGTAACAAGTAATAACACTAAGAGACAGAAAAATACCAACATGGATAAAAAAAGCAAACTAAAGTAGAGAATATTCTAACACGTAAGAAAAAGACATGGACACGGGCAGAGTATGTAATGAGAATGACAGAAAACAGATGGACATTAAGAATAACAGAAGGGTCCCTGGAGATTGCAAAAGTAGGGGAAGGAAGAGAAGACGATGGATTGACCAACTAAGAAATTTGCGGAAGTGGACTGGCATAGAGACCATATACAGATGCAAATAGAAGGATATGTCTGAGGCCTTTGTTCTGCAATGGACTAGTAATGGATGATGATATATACTGTATCTATCTATCTATATACAGAATACTGTAGGTAACTAGACATTGTAAAAGAAGCAAGGGAAGGAAGAGAAGACGATGGATTGACCAACTAAGAAAGTTTAAGGGTGTAGACTGGCACAGAGAGGATAAACAGACACAAAGGGAAGGACAGGTCTGAGGACTTTGTTCTGCAATGGACTAGTAATGGGTGATGATGATATATATTGTATCTATCTATCTATAAAAAGAATAGGTCCCTAGAGATTGCAAAAGAAGTAGGGGAAGGAAGAGAAGACGATGCATTGACAAAATAAGAAAGTTTGCGGGTGTGGACTGGCATAGAGACCATATACAGATGCAAGTGGAAGGACATGTCAGAGGACCTTGTTCTGCAATGGACTAGTAATGGGTGATGATGATATATATACTGTATCTATATCTATATAGATAGAGTGGTTTATGTGTATAATATTGCACGTGTAACTCTGCGTTTATAACTGCAAAAACAACAAACAACATGACCTCCTTTCCTGATCCAGGATGGGAGAAGAATAAGACAGAATAGTTTATGGAGGAAGAGGAGACAGATATTGAGAGAACAGCGATGAGAATGCTGGAGTGGATTATGGGAATATCACTGCTTAGAATATTGGAAAATGATGAAATAAAAAGAATGGCAGGCATAGTAAAGATTACAGAGATGACAAGTGTTATGACTGAGATGGTGTGAGCACGTGTTGAGGATGGAGGGTGGGGAGGGAGTGAGGAGGGCTTGGGAAGAACCTGTTAGGGGGAGAAGATCGAGAGGGGGACAGAGAATTAGATGGCGAGATAAGGTGAAGGATGATATGGAGAGAAGAGATTTGGTGGAAGAGGATGCATTTGATAGAAGGCATTGGAGAGGGCGCATCAGGCAAGCGGCCCTTTAATATAGGGATCACCGTGGGAAAGAAGATAAGGTGAAGGATGATATGGAGAGAAGAGGTTTGGTGGAAGAGGATGCCTTTGATAGAAGGCATTGGAGAGGGTGCATGAGGCAACCGACCCTTTAATGTAAAGATATTGGTGGGGAAGAAAAGGTGAAGGATGATATGGAAAGAAGAGATTTGGTGGACGAAAATGCATTTGATAGAAGGCATTGGAGAGGGCGCATCAGGCAAGCGGCCCTTTAATATAGGGATCACCGTGGGAAAGAAGATAAGGTGAAGGATGATATGGAGAGAAGAGGTTTGGTGGAAGAGGATGCCTTTGATAGAAGGCATTGGAGAGGGTGCATGAGGCAACCGACCCTTTAATGTAAAGATATTGGTGGGGAAGAAAAGGTGAAGGATGATATGGAAAGAAGAGATTTGGTGGACGAAGATGCATTTGATAGAAGGCATTGGAGAGGGCACATCAGGCAAGCGGCCCTTTAATATAGGGATCACCGTGGGAAAGAAGATAAGGTGAAGGATGATATGGAGAGAAGAGGTTTGGTGGAAGAGGATGCCTTTGATAGAAGGCATTGGAGAGGGTGCATGAGGCAACCGACCCTTTAATGTAAAGATATTGGTGGGGAAGAAAAGGTGAAGGATGATATGGAAAGAAGAGATTTGGTGGACGAAGATGCATTTGATAGAAGGCATTGGAGAGGGCGCATCAGGCAAGCGGCCCTTTAATATAAGGATCACCGTGGGAAAGAAGATAAGGTGAAGGATGATATGGAGAGAAGAGGTTTGGTGGAAGAGGATGCCTTTGATAGAAGGCATTGGAGAGGGTGCATGAGGCAACTGACCCCTTTAATGTAGAGATATTGGTGGGGAAGAAAAGGTGAAGGATGATATGGAGAGAAGAGATTTGGTGGACGAAGATGCATTTGATAGAAGCATTGGAGAGGGCGCATCAGGCAAGCGGCCCTTTAATATAGGGATCACCGTGGGAAAGAAGATAAGGTGAAGGATGATATGGAGAGAAGAGGTTTGGTGGACGAAGATGCATTTGATAGAAGGCATTGGAGAGGGCGCATCAGGCAACCAACCCATTAATGTAGGGATAACGGTAGAGGAGACGTGCTTATGGAGAACCGACTGGGGAAGGGGATAGGTAACAGGAGTTGCCCTTGCTTGATCCACATCCTCCTCCTCCTCATCATTATTATCCCTCCAGTACACTGTATAAATCCCTGAATATTTACGTCTCTTACGAGCTATCTCAAGGGGCATATAGCGGGTCCTCTACACCGAAGAGTGTACCAATCTACCCCGCTAGTACGACCTTGATAAAATTGTTATTAATCGACCAAAGTCGACTCTCAACATGAGATGCTCCTTTGATTAACACTCAAGTGTTGCCATCTTTGGGGTTTACAGACTATTCAAACGCTTAAGCCCGTGTTTGTCATGAGGTAGAACAATTTAAAACACACAAACGAACGAACGATTTCAACTCTTCCCCCTCACTCGTAGTCTTAGTTCAAAATAATGTAGAAACACGTCTATCTTGTTTCAAGGGCTTAGTCATTAGATTTAGTGCCCGAAAGAAGGCGTAAGTGTTATATTATAAATAAAATGAAAAGGAAGATAGTCTCTCTCTCTCTCTCTCTCTCTCTCTCTCTCTCTCTCTCTCACTTTAGGGGTTTAAAGCACACAGGGCACTGACCCAAGAACAAGTTTTCAAGGTGGCGCATGACTATATCAGCAAAGGTAAACTTGAGAAAGCTCTTTCTTATTTGTATCCCAATGTTAATTTCAAGTTTGTTTTCAAGAATCCACTAACCACAGTTAACGTGTTCAGATTCAAAGACACTCTACCAGATTTCATGTGGATCCCTATGTTAATTTCAAGTTTGTTTTCAAGAATCCACTAACCACAGTTAACGTGTTCAGATTCAAAGACACTCTACCAGGTTTCATGTGGATCCCTATGTTAATTTCAAGTTTGTTTTCAAGAATCCACTAACCACAGTTAACGTGTTCAGATTCAAAGACACTCTACCAGATTTCATGTGGATCCCTATGTTAATTTCAAGTTTGTTTTCAAGAATCCACTAACCACAGTTAACGTGTTCAGATTCAAAGACACTCTACCAGATTTCATGTGGATCCCTATGTTAATTTCAAGTTTGTTTTCAAGAATCCACTATCCACAGTTAACGTGTTCAGATTCAAAGGACACTCTACCAGATTTCATGTGGATCCCTATGTTAATTTCAAGTTTGTTTTCAAGAATCCACTAACCACAGTTAACGTGTTCAGATTCAAAGATACTCTACCAGATTTCATGTGGATCCCTATTTTAATTTCAAGCTTGTTTTCAAGAATTCACTAACCACAGTTAATGTGTTCAGATTCAAAGACACTACCAGATTTCATGTGAATCCCTATGCTAATTTCAACGTGTTCAGATTCAAAGACACTCTACCAGATTTCATGTGGATCCCTATGTTAATTTCAAGCTTGTTTTCAAGAATCCACTAACCATAGTTAACATGTTCAGATTCAAAGACACTCTACCAGATTTCATGTGGATCCCTATGTTATTTCAAGTTTGTTTTCAAGAATCCACTAACCATAGTTAACATGTTCAAATTCAAAGACACACTACCAGATTTCATGTGGATCCCTATGTTAATTTCAAGTTTGTTTTCAAGAATCCACTAACCACAGGTAACATGTTCAGATTCAAAGACACTTTACCTGATATCATGTGGATCCCTATGTTAATTTCAAGTTTGTTTTCAAGAATCCACTAACCATAGGTAACGTGTTCAGATTCAAAGACACTCTACAAGATTTGATGTGCTCCTCAATTGTTTATTTATACAATTATCCTACATGTAATTTAGGAACTTATATTGGTTTTTCCAACCGTCTCTTGAGGATCCGCATTGACTTCCATAGAGGTGTCAGTCATCGTACAGGTTGTACATTAAATAAAAAAGGTATTTTCTTCCATACGTAGTCACGCTCATGCATGCAAGCAACCAATTAATTATTCCAATTTCATAATACTAGCCCAATCACCCAATAGTTATTCTCTACCTAGAATCGCTCATTTTGTTATGCTGCACCGAGACTCTTCAACGACCTTCCACTTGATGTCAAGAATAGCAAGAATGTGGCAGCTTTCAAGAAAAACCTGAAAACTTATCTCTTTGGGAACTGTTATAATAGTGATCTGAAAACTATTAAGCCTGAATACAAATGCTAGCGAATAACTGAAAAGATACAGAGCAAGATATTAACTGGAAACAAATTATTTTTACACACCAAGGCCCGCCTGAACAGACTCTTAAGGTACCCTGACACTTGCACGACTTTTTGCCACGAATTTGTCGTGGCAAGTCGTGACATATTGTGGCACGAACTGGAAAATAAAAAAAAAAAAAAATTACCTCAGAATCACAGCTGACCTGTCCACATTGACACGAAGTGGCACGACGAGTTCACGCATAGTTTGCGCACTTCCCGCATCGTCCCGACGAGTTCACAAACAGTTCGCGCATAGTTCACGACCCGGTCATGAAATTTTGTCGAGACCAAAATTTTGAACATTTCAAAATTCTCGTCACGACACGCCACGATGTCACAACGGGTTTACGAACACTTCACGCCAGTTCACGACGAGTTCACGCCAGTTCACGACTCGAGTCGTGACAATGCATGCCACAAATTCGTGCAAGTGTCAGCCTGGTTTTAGTGTCTGATGGAGGGAGAGAAATAAAATCCCTAAAAGTATCCCCCTACTCTCAATCACTCAACTACGGTACCTCTGTTCCTTTACATATTGCCTAAAGAATTTCCCCACTTAATCTTCTAACCCTCATTTATACACTTCAACGTCTAAACCTCCCAGTCTTTCCATGTTTCACGTCTAAACCTCCCAGTCTTTCCATGTTTCGCGTCTAAACCTTCCAGTCTTTCCATGTTTCGCGTCTAAACCTCCCAGTCTTTCCATGTTTCGCGTCTAAACCTCCCAGTCTTTCCATGTTTCGCGTCTAAACCTCCCAGTCTTTCCATGTTTCGCGTCTAAACCTCCCAGTCTTTCCATGTTTCGCGTCTAAACCTCCCAGTCTTTCCATGTTTCGCGTCTAAATCTCCCAGTCTTTCCATGTTTCGCGTCTAAACCTCCCAGTCTTTCCATGTTTCACGTCTAAACCTCCCAGTCTTTCCATGTTACAGTCTTGGATTTTTCCTTACAATGTGAGTAACTTGCTTATCCAGTGATTATTTTTTTTTTTTTGTCTGGTTATTTGTGTATTATTATTTTGATTTCCATATGTATTATGTTTTGCGAATTCTTTTATTGATTTTATTTTTTTTCTGTGTATGTGTTCTGATTCTGATATTGTTCTTTTCCTATGTCGTTCAGTTATTTTTTTTTATTTTGATGTATTTGGCTTAGTTTCTAGTTTTTTATTATTATATATATATAATGTATATATATATATATATATATATAAAATGTATGTATATATATATATATATATATACATATATATATATATATATACACGATTACTGTACGCACATGATTCTCTCATATATATATATATATATATATATATTTATATATATACACGATTACTGTACACATGATTCTCTCTCTCTCTCTCTCTCTCTCTCTCTCTCTCTCTCTCAACGTACAATTCCTTTCCCCACCATCAAATACCAGCCTATAAAGACACAAGAAATCTAAAAAAATAATCAATCTAATTCCTCATCATCAAAACACCTACCAACATAAACTAATTACTATCTTTAAAAAAAAAATCCGAGGAGAATGATTAAGTGATAAGTATGAAATTACATTAGAGAAAAACGGTGGATCGAATAAACAAAGTTCTACTGTTTGTCGTGAGATAACGTGATAACTTCCACTGAAAGCAAGATAGTGTTTCTAGGCCAATGCGTCGTTCTTTGGTCAAGCCCGCAGTGAGAGAGAGAGAGAGAGAGAGAGAGAGAGAGAGAGAATTTGTTACATTCGACGTTTTAATAGTTTGTTTTTTCGTTTGGAAATAGCAAATGAAGTGAAGTCGATGAGAGAGAGAGAGAGAGAGAGAGAGAGAGAGAGAGAGAGAATTTGTTACATTTGTTTTATTTTAGTTCGGAGAAATATTTTTATTTGGAAAAGGCGAATGAAATGAAGTTAATGAGAGAGAGAGAGAGAGAGAGAGAGAGAGAGAGAGATAGAGTGTCAAGTGGACTTAGATAGCACAACCTATATCTCTAGCCGAGTCTAGTGGCATGGGCACGATTTAGTTGTTGAATATTTACACAAATTCGAGTACGTGAAAACGGGCCTTTTTGAAGATGTTACACAAATACACTTTAATATGAGGGTTTTTTTTTTCACAATTTCACTACGTAATGCTAGTGTAAAAGGCTTAGTGTTTAACTCGAAATGTTAATTTTAAATCATTTAAACTGGCGTCTTTATAAATGCTTATAGATCTGGTTCATGTACAGTATTATTATTATTATTATTATTATTATTATTATTATTATTATTAGCAAACTACAACCCTAGTTGAAAACCCAAGATGCTATAAGCCCAATGACTCCATAAGGAAAAAAATAGCCCAGTAAGGAAAGTGAACAATGAAATAAAATACAAGGGAAGTAATGAAGAATTGAAATATAACACTTTAAGAACAGTAAAACAATTAAAATAGATCTTTCATAATAAAACCACAAAAACTTCAATAAAAGAGGAAGAGAAATAAGATAGAATAGTGTACCCGAGTGTACCCTCAAACAAGAGATATATATTGTAATTATTACGTACATCAATATAATTTGAAACTTAACAAATTCTGCATAGGAATATTATTTCAAAATCGTTTATTTTCACCTACAGATAATACCTAGATTAAAATCCATTAGTTTAAATTTGAGAGAGAGAGAGAGAGAGAGAGAGAGAGAGAGAGAGAGAGAGACTCCATTTGGTCTTTGGTAGAGCGATTTAGTTTAAGCATTTAGAGTTCTTATGATGTCTAACTTATTCTTGAGAGAGAGAGAGAGAGAGAGAGAGAGAGAGAGAGAGAGAGAGAGCTGGTCGCTCGACCAATGGCCAATGCTAATGGAATAAAAAATTAAGTAAGAGTTCACTTGGTTCAGACCAAGAATATCTTACATAATTTTTCCTGATCCACTTCGATTAGAAAACTAAAAATGGTACTTAATATAGTCAGTTGTTATTATTATTATTATTATTATTATTATTATTATTATTATTACCTAACCAACCACCTTAGTCTGAAGACCAGGATGCTATAAGCCCAAGGGCTCCATCAGGGAAAAATACCCTAGCGAGAAATGGAAATAAGGAGATAAATAAACTACAAGAGTAGTAATGAACAATATTTCAAGATCAGTAACAACGTTACAATGGATCCTCTATAAATAATCTATGAAAAGAGATTTATGTCAGCATGTTCAACATGAAAATATTGGCTGCAAGTTTGAACTTCTGAAGTTCCACCGATTCAACAAACTGATTAAGATTATTCCACAACTTGGTCACAGCTGGAATAAAAGT
Organism: Palaemon carinicauda; assembly: GCF_036898095.1. NCBI lineage: Eukaryota > Metazoa > Arthropoda > Malacostraca > Decapoda > Palaemonidae > Palaemon > Palaemon carinicauda. The sequence continues at coordinate 42,498,877 of NC_090726.1, read as the reverse complement.
TTTAGGATGCTGTGTAGTATTGGGCCTCATGATGGAGAAGGCCTGACTGTTGGAATTAACTACATACCTAGTTTTGACGAAGACATTGGTACTGTCTGGGAAGATCTAATGGAAAGGATGGCCAGAATTATGAAGAATCACCTGGAAATTCAACTAAATACACAGGGCCACTCAGCAGAGCATAGACCTCCGCCACGGCAGCTTATTTCTTGACCTTAACCTTTGACCTTACCATATATTAATACATGGCTTGCATTTTCATACACTCAAATATGAACCTAAGTTTTAAGTCTGTGACAACGATGTCCAAACTTATGGCTGATAACGTAAATTGGACATTTTGCTTGACCTTGGCCTTCCAAAATGTAATAATTTCCAGCTTTTTACATACCAGTTAATCCCTGCAAGTCTGATTCCTCTACGGTTGAAATTGTGGCCAGAAAGCTGTTCACAAACAAACACACTAACAGTGGGTAACACATAACCTCCTTCAAACTTCGTTGGCGGAGGTAATAATATCGGTATTCCACGAAGCTCTGACAAACAGCCAGTACAAGTCATCATCCCAAGTTCATTTCAGGATATCAGTATAATCAAGAGTCTTCAAGTAAGACCAAGATAGCATATCTTCACAATACAGAGAGGTGCTCTCCTATGCCAGTGAAACTTTAGAAGTAAACATGAGAGGAGTAGCTCTGATCGTTGGACTTCTGCTGGTCGTGGTTAGTAAATTTAAGATGTCTGTGCAATTTTGATTTATATGGTTTGCTTCACACAAGCGGATTTTTTCCCGTACGGAAATATTTCCGCTCGTTGGGAGGCATGTCTTCACACGAGCGGATCAGCATGGAAACATTTCCGCTCTTTAGGAGGCATATCTTCACACGAACGGATTTTTTTCCGTATGGAAATATTTCCGCTCGTTAGGAGGCATGTCTTCACACGAGCATATTCCGTACGGAGATGTTTCCACTCGTTGGGAGGCATATCTTCACTCGAGCGGATTTTTTCCCGTACGGAAAATATTTCCACTCATTACGAGGCATATCTTCACACAAGTGGATTTTTCCGTACGGAAAAATTTCCGCTCTTTAGGAGACATGTCTTCAAGCGTGAGAATTTCCCCTGAGCGGCCTCGTAATTTCTATTAGCCGCTACCCTGGAACCGCGCGCGTTAGCAGTGCACAAGGCTAGTACAAAGGGACTCGATCTTCATTGATTTATAATCCGTGCCGACAAAATCGCGCGGCATCAATAAGCTCGAGTGAAGTGAGGCTAAGTTTGTGTCTGATTATCGCAGGCTTGATTTGAAAAGTGTGTGCTTTAAAGAGATCGTGAAAATTAAATATCGAAACGTCCATCTTGACATGGTGCATAAAGACAGGAAGTGCCCCCCCGCCCCTGCCCCCCCCCCTTCTCTCTCTCTCTCTCTCTCTCTCTCTCTCTCTCTCTCTCTCTCTCCTAAAATGCAATTGATCAAGTTATGAAAATAGAATACTATAGACTGAATCGACTATGAAGCAGGATTTCAAATAGGGCATAGATGACCAGCAAAAACTTTAATAAAAAAAAAAATTCAAAAAGGCAATTTAACCAACTATCAACTCAGCCTGAATTACATTCCACAGAAAATAACTGAATATTGCAAGAAATTTATATAAATGTGTAATAATAACAGTGATTTTTGGAAACCGAGATTCAGTAAGCTACAACACAAGCATTAAAGTATATTCGTAAGATAAAACCTAATGAAATATAGAGCAAATTATGATTATCTATAAACAACAGACGAGACAAGGCAGGATGAAGAACTATATATATATATATATATATATATATATGTTTAAACCCCCAGAAAAAGCTTGAATTGGTAATATAAGATACATTCACTGGATATCTTGATTGAGCACTTAACGGTTGGGACAGAAAAGTAGTTGTTGTCCTCTTCAAAGCCAAGTTAAATTTGAGATTAACCTCAAGAGCCTTTTGTCGAATTGAAGAGCAATTACTGACATTAAGCTCTAGACAATCTAGAGCCTTTTCGTCGAATTGAAGCATAATCTTTTGGCATTAACTTATAGATCTTTTCGTCGAATTGAAGCACAACTTTTGGTATTAACTTTAAGAGCCTTTCGTCGAATTGAAGAGCAATTAATGACATTAAGCTCTAGACAATCTAGAGCCTTTTCGTCGAATTGAAGCATAATCTTTTGGCATTAACCTATAGATCTTTTCGTCGAATTGAAGCATAATCTTTTGCCATTAACTTATAGATCTTTTCGTCGAATTGAAGCATAATCTTTTGGCATTAACTTTAAGAGCCTTTCGTCGAATTGAAGAGCAATTAATGACATTAAGCTCTAGACAATCTAGAGCCTTTTCGTCGAATGGAAGCATAATCTTTTGGCATTAACTTATAGATCTTTTCGTCGAATTGAAGCATAATCTTTTGACATTAACTTTGTCTTTCGTCGAATTGAAGAGCAATTATTGACATTAACTTCAAGAGCCTTTCGTCGAATTGAAGCATAATCTTTTGACATTAACCTATAGATCTTTTCGTCGAATTGAAACATAATCTTTTGGCATTAACCTATAGATCTTTTCGTCGAATTGAAGCATAATCTTTTGACATTAACCTATAAATATTGTCGTCCAATTCAAGAAAAATCTTTGTCATTAATTTCATGAGACCATTGTCGAAATGAAAAGCAACCTTCAATATCAACTGAAAGAACATATTACACATTTTGAGATGAATCCTTGACATTAACTTCTGAGAAATGCTTATCAAATTTGAACCTAATCTTCAACAGTACCTTCAAGAACTTCTAACCGATTTGAAGAGCAATATCTAGACATTAACTTCGAGAACCTCTTGACTCTTTGATATCAATTTTCAAGAGACTTTTGTTGCTATGAAGATCTTGGAGAGCATTAAGATTAAGTCAACGTATTCAATATCTAAGGAGATTTTTAGTGCCTTTGGAACTTCTTCATTAACTGTAGTAACTAAGTAAATAAAAACAACAGTACTGAAGGACAAGTGTAATATATCTTAGAATACTACCAATCCTTTATCATCAATGGATAATGAAATTGAAGCCGAGCTGGGGGGCCTTTGTAGTTTGTTAGGACAGAGTGAAAAACAGTGAGAGACAAGAACACCACCTAACCTAACCTAGGAGTTATATTCTTACTTACTTAGCTATGGAGGGGGGGGGGTCTATGCTCCACTGCAACCCCCTTTCTTACCTACTTACCTACAGGGTGAGGGGATCTACGCCCCACTGCGACCCCCCTTATGAGCCATATCCTTACTGGGGAATCTACGCCCCACTGCGACCCCCCTTATGAGCCATATCCTTACTATGGAATCTACGCCCCACTGCGACCCCCCTTATGAGCCATATCCTTACTGGGGAATCTACGCCCCACTGCGACCCCCCTTATGAGCCATATCCTTACTGGGGAATCTACGCCCCACTGCGACCCCCCTTATGAGCCATATCCTTACTATGGAATCTACGCCCCACTGCGACCCCCCTTATGAGCCATATCCTTACTGGGGAATCTACGCCCCACTGCGACCCCCCTTATGAGCCATATCCTTACTGGGGAATCTACGCCCCACTGCGACCCCCCTTATGAGCCATATCCTTACTATGGAATCTACGCCCCACTGCGACCCCCCTTATGAGCCATATCCTTACTGGGGAATCTACGCCCCACTGCGACCCCCCTTATGAGCCATATCCTTACTGGGGAATCTACGCCCCACTGCGACCCCCCTTATGAGCCATATCCTTACTGGGGAATCTATGCCCCACTGCGACCCCCCTTATGAGCCATATCCTTACTGGGGAATCTACGCCCCACTGCGACCCCCCTTATGAGCCATATCCTTACTGGGGAATCTACGCCCCACTGCGACCCCCCTTATGAGCCATATCCTTACTGGGGAATCTACGCCCCACTGCGACCCCCCTTATGAGCCATATCCTTACTGGGGAATCTACGCCCCACTGCGACCCCCCTTATGAGCCATATCCTTACTGGGGAATCTACGCCCCACTGCGACCCCCCTTATGAGCCATATCCTTACTGGGGAATCTACGCCCCACTGCGACCCCCCTTATGAGCCATATCCTTACTGGGGAATCTACGCCCCACTGCGACCCCCCTTATGAGCCATATCCTTACTGGGGAATCTACGCCCCACTGCGACCCCCCTTATGAGCCATATCCTTACTGGGGAATCTACGCCCCACTGCGACCCCCCTTATGAGCCATATCCTTACTGGGGAATCTACGCCCCACTGCGACCCCCCTTATGAGCCATATCCTTACTGGGGAATCTACGCCCCACTGCGACCCCCCTTATGAGCCATATCCTTACTGGGGAATCTACGCCCCACTGCGACCCCCCTTATGAGCCATATCCTTACTAGGGAATCTATGCCCCACTGTGACCCCACCCCCTTAGATTACCATACTCTTAGCTTACCCTGTCCCAATGCACTGCATTCACCCGAACCCCTAGCTGTTATCTTTCATCTCTAGTTCCAAAAGTCGAGAATATTATGATTCATCGATAGGGACAATAAACAGACTGTTATCTCTAGGAAGAAAGAAAATGCACCGTATTTGAAGTCTCATGACGAACCAGTTTATGTTATTACAACTTAGGTTATTATTATCAAGCACAAACAAACGCTGTGATTGTTCTGCTCTGGAACAAGAAAGCAAGAATCCTGGAACCTGTGAGAGAGAGAGAGAGAGAGAGAGAGAGAGAGAGAGAGAGAGAGAGAGAGAGAGAGAGAGAGAGAGAGACTCTCTTTTCTATTGTTGTGAAAAGATCACTTTTCGTCTGAAGTTGTCATATTTATGTTAATCATACAAATATTTATATAGACTGTAGGTGGAACGCAGACCAACGTCATCGCATTTCCTCCAAAGCCACGTTCTCTATGGCAACATAATACCAAAGCCATTTCTCCATGGCAACTAAATACAAAAGAACGTTCTTCAAAGCAATATAATACTAAAGCCATGTTCTCTAGGGTAACACAATACAAAAACACGTTCTTCGTGGCACCATAATACCAAAGCCATGATATCTATGGCAACACAATACAAAAGAACGTTCTTCATAGCAATATAATACTAAAGCCATGTTCTCTATGGCAACACAATACAAAAACACGTTCTTCGTGGCAACATAATACCAAAGCCATTTTCTCTAGGGTAACACAATACAGCAGACGTTCTTCATGGCAACATAATACCAAAGCCATTTCTCTATGGCAACACAATTCAAAAGCCCGTTCCTCATGGTAACATAATACCAAAGCCATGTTCTCTAGGGCAACACAATACAGAAGACGTTCTTCATGGCAACATAATACTAAAGTCAGTTCTCTGGGGCAAGACAATACAAAAAAAAACGTTCTTCATGGCACCTTTAAGCCATGTTAAGAAATCAAGGGTACCCGTGTAGATCATTGGGTCCCCAGGCAAGCTACCCGTGTCCATCATCAACAATAATAATAAGTGTATTTACGACTATGTTGGTCAACAAAATGACACTAATTATTCACTTACTCGTCTTTGCTCCGCCATGGGTCGCTTCGCTTGCTAACAAACATTATCTCATTGCTCCTCTGATCTGGCAAGCAGTAGATGTTGCACTACGCTCGTTAGGGGAGCGAGTGAGTATTTTGGTGGACAAAAATTCAGTGATCCAACGACCTACACGCTACCACCAATCAAGTACTGAAGCCATGTTCTTCTTGACAACACAATACAAAAGCCATGTTCTTCATGACAACACAATACCAAAACCATGTTCTTCATGACAATACAATACTAATGCCATGTTCTTCGTGGCAACACTATACGAAAGCCATGTTCTTCTTGACAACACAATACAAAAGCCATGTCCTTCATGACAACACAGTACCAAAGCCCTGTCCTTCATGACAACAGAATACAAACGCCATGTCCTTCATGACAACACAGTACCAAAGCCCTGTCCTTCAAGACAACACAATACAAAAGCCATGTCCTTCATGACAACACAGTACCAAAGCCATGTTCTTCATGACAACACAATACCAAAGCCATGCCCTCCATGACAACACAGTACCAAAGCCATGTTCTTCATGACAACACAATACAAAAGCCATGCCCTCCATGACAACACAGTACCAAAGCCATGCCCTCCATGACAACACAATACAAAAGCCATGCCCTCCATAACAACACAATACAAAAGCCATGCCCTCCATGACAACACAGTACCAAAGCCATGTTCTTCATGACAACACAATACAAAAGCCATGTCCTCCATGACAACACAGTACCAAAGCCATGTTCTTCATGACAACACAGTAACAAAGCCATGTTCTTCATGACAACACGATACCAAAACCATGTTCTTCATGACAATACAATACTAATGCCATGTTCTTCATGGCAACATAATACGAAAGCTATGTTCTTCATGACAAAACAATACAAAAGCCAATACAATACTAATGACATGTTCTTCATGACAACACAATACTAATGACATGTTCTTCATGACAACACAGTACCAAAGCCATGTTCTTCATGACAACACACTACTAATGACACGTTCTTCGTGACAACACAATACCAAAGCCATGATCTTCATGACAACAGAGTACCAAACCCAAGGTCTTCATAAGAACACAACCCCAAAGCCAAATTTTTCATGGCCACACTATTAATATCATTATCAGCTAAGCTACAACCTTAATTGGAAAAGCAGGATGCTATAAGAGCAAGTGTTTCAACAAGGGAAAAAAACCCAGTGAGGAAAGGAAATAAGACTATATGACAAGTAATGAACAACTAAATTAAAATATTCTAAGAACAGTGACATTAAAACAGATCTTCCATATATAAACTAAAAAAGGAGACTAATGTCAGCTAAGCTCACCAAACTTTACCCTCTCTTCAGGTTCAGCAGAGAGGAGCAAATGTCTCCGGGAGGTCCTATGAAGGTCACCATAAATACCTCCAAGATGCTGAGCTTCCTCAAGGGGATGATCCGGCACCCGCTTTGGTAAGTAAACCATTAGACTGACCTTTACTCTCAACGCACAGCATTTATGTACTGGATATAAACTATCAAATCTCACCCGTTGCAAGATATAAGTACTATTTTTATCCCTGGAAGGTTGAGAGACATATCTATTCACTGCTGGAAGCCATGAAGCAAAGTCTGGGCGAGCTGTCGAACAAGAGGAGCTCTTGGTACGACCGGTATGATGCTCTGGCTATGGATGTCAAGGACAATTCCGCCATGATCCAAGAATTGCTCGAGATTGGCCGGTAAGACAGATTCTTGTAATTTCACACATGCACGTGGTAGGACGGATTCTTGTAATTTCACACATGCACGTGGTAAGAAAGATTCTTGTAATTTCACACATGCACGTGGTAAGAAAGATTCTTGTAATTTCACACATGTACGTGGTAAGATGGATTCTTGTAATTTCACACATGCACGTGGTAGGACGGATTCTTGTAATTTCACACATGCACGTGGTAAGAAAGATTCTTGTAATTTCACACATGCATGTGGTAAGAAAGATTCTTGTAATTTCACACATGCACGTGGTAGGACGGATTCTTGTAATTTCACACATGTACGTGGTAAGACAGATTCTTGTAATTTCAAACAAGCACGTGGTAAGAAAGATTCTTGTAATTTCACACATGCATGTGGTAAGAAAGATTCTTGTAATTTCACACATGCACGTGGTAGGACGGATTCTTGTAATTTCACACATGCACGTGGTAAGAAAGATTCTTGTAATTTCACACATGTACGTGGTAAGATGGATTCTTGTAATTTCACACATGCACGTGGTAGGACGGATTCTTGTAATTTCACACATGCACGTGGTAGGGCGGATTCTTGTAATTTCACACATGCACGTGGTAAAAAAGATTCTTGTAATTTCACACAAGCACGTGGTAAGAAAGATTCTTGTAATTTCACACATGTACGTGGTAAGACAGATTCTTGTAATTTCACACAAGCACGTGGTAAGAAAGATTCTTGTAATTTCACACATGCACGTGGTAAGAAAGATTCTTGTAATTTCACACATGCACGTGGTAAGAAAGATTCTTGTAATTTCACACATGCACGTGGTAGGACGGATTCTTGTAATTTCACACATGCACGTGGTAAGAAAGATTCTTGTAATTTCACACATGCACGTGGTAAGAAAGATTCTTGTAATTTCACACATGCACGTGGTAGGACGGATTCTTGTAATTTCATACATGCACGTGGTAAGAAAGATTCTTGTAATTTCACACATGCACGTGGTAGGACGGATTCTTGTAATTTCACACATGCACACGGTAAGAAAGATTCTTGTAATTTCACACATGTACGTGGTAAGACAGATTCTTGTAATTTCAAACATGCACGTGGTAAGAAAGATTCTTGTAATTTCACACATGCATGTGGTAAGAAAGATTCTTGTAATTTCACACATGCACGTGGTAGGACGGATTCTTGTAATTTCACACATGCACGTGGTAAGAAAGATTCTTGTAATTTCACACATGCACGTGGTAGGGCGGATTCTTGTAATTTCACACATGCACGTGGTAAGAAAGATTCTTGTAATTTCACACATGCACGTGGTAGGACGGATTCTTGTAATTTCACACATGCACACGGTAAGAAAGATTCTTGTAATTCCACACATGTACGTGGTAAGACAGGTTCTTGTAATTTCACACATGCGCATGCTAAGACATATTCTTTTAATTACAAAGATGCATGTGGTAAGACAGATTCTTGTAATCTCACACATGCAAGTGGTAAAACACATTCTTGTAATTTCACACATGTGCGTGCTAAGATACATTCTTGTAATTTCACACATGCACGTGGTAAGATACATTCTTGTAATTACACATATGCATGTGATAAGACAGATTCTTGTAATTACACACATGCATGTGGTAAGAATGATTCTTATAAGTTTACACATGCACGTGGTAAGAAAGATTCTTTTAAGTTTACACATGCACGTGGTAAGAAAGATTCTTTTAAGTTTACACATGCACGTGGTTAAAAAGATTCTTGTAATTACACACATGCACGCAAGTGTTTGAATGTTTATGTGAATTTGGAGTTTTATTTTTTTAATCAATGCACATTTGTGCGAGTAAAAGAGAAAAATATAAAATATTCGTTATTGATGGCACAATACTAAAGTCGCCACAAAGAATCCGGCCGAAATAGGCCCCACCCACTGATGACGTCATAGCCAATCACACTGTCTCCCCTACAAATTTCAAACTATAGTACTTATGATTGGCTATGACGGCATTAGGAGGTGGGACTTATTTTGCCTGGAATCTTTGTGGCGACCATAGCTTACTCTGCCAACAGTAGGCGATAGAGTAGACTTAGGAAATCTATATATTGAATATCAAATAATTCAATGTATGAAAATAAAACATTAAAAACCATGACTGAAAAAAATAAAACTTGAAAACAATAAATGGGGAAAATATGTACATAAACAACATATACATGTACCCTTAAATATCATGTGTGTGTATATATATATATATATATATATATATATATATATATATATATATATATATATATATATATATATATATATATGACAGCAGACCAGGCGGAAAAAGGAAACCTATTTCATGTCTTTTTTACACCTTCCATAGAAACATGAAAGTGCTTGGTCAAATCTTCATTTTTCTTTTTCCTATATGCCTGCTGTCATATATATACATATGTATATGAAAATACAAAAACACAGCCATATGTACAATATAGATGAAGAAAACAAGTGCAAATTAGTAAATAAGTACATATGAATTCTTTTAATTATTTATCATTTTAAACTATTTACACGTTTCCTCGTCTCAGTGTAGCGATGCCCATCATCTGGACAACTTCCAAGATAAAGATGCTGCACAAGAGGAGAGAAAGACTCGAGAAGGGACAAGAGATCTTCTACAAACCTCCAAATGTAGCTTTGGGAGAGCCAGGTAAACTAATCTTAAAGGTTTCCCACTGGGAAGAAATTCTTAATATTAGTATTACATTCTTGTAGTTTATGTCCTTGTTTCCTTTTCTCACTAGGCTATTTTTCCCTGTTGGAGCCTTTGGGATTACAGCATCTTGCTATAATAGAATTCCTAAAGATAGAACATCCATGAAATATAAATAATAAGTTTCTCTGAACATCGAAAAAGTTCTAAATCTAAAAATGGAACATCCATGGTTTTTTTTCTTTCCAGTTCCTCATCCACTGAGGATACTTCCAACCGAGCTTACAGATCAAGATGACTTCTCAATCGAGCTTATTCTCAAGACAAATGAAGTAGCCAAGTAAGTGGATTTCTGGTGAAGAAGAACACGAGAAGCATTACTTTTCTTGTACTGTACAATTTTTGCAGGGCCCTCTATGCAAAAAATATGTAAAGTTACCTTTCAGTTGGCAAAGAGAAATACTACTTTCGTTGTCTCTTGGTCTGTCCAATTTTGAGGGGCTCAATGTGCAAAAAATATGTTCAGTGAAGTAACCTTTAGATCTGTGAACAAGAATATGTAAATTTCCCTTTCAGTTTCCTAGAGAAAAATGACTTTCCCTGTCTCCGGGTCTGTACATTTTCTAGGGGAACTCTAAGCAAATATATAGTTTCCTTTTAGTTTGGTAAACTGCAATAGAAGGGGAATCGGGAAAACAAATTAGATGATTAAAATAACATTAACTGACTCAAGGGGTGGGAGAAGATTCACGTGACCTTGTCGTGTTATTGGAGACTAACGTACTTGTAATTATGACACACACATATATATATATAATTGTGCATGTGTCAGATACCAGTTATGAAATTTCTTCATATTTCAATGTATCTAAACTTGTATACATAATTCAAGAACTTATCTCGAAGGTAAACATCAAATTTGTTCCTCCCCCGCAGTGTTGGAATTCGACTCATGTTCGAGCCCGAGAAAGGTCACGAATTTGACTGGGATAACGACGACCTCTTCTTGGGTGTCCATCTAAGGTGGTACTTCGATTACGGAAATTCCAGGTGAGTCCTTCACTTTGCCCTTTTGTGATATGCACAGCACAGCCTTGTGATACTGGTTAATCTGTCAAGTGTTTGCAAGATTAGCCAGGGCAGGTTATACACTTCTGGGTAAGATGAGAAGCTTCCTGTCAAGTATTTGCAGAGTAACCAGAGGAGGTTATACACTTCTGGGTAAGATGAGAAGTTTCCTGTCAAGTATTTGCTGAGTAACCAGAGGAGGTTATACACTTCTGGGTAAGATGAGAAGTTTCCTGTCAAGTGTTTGCAGAGTAACCAGAGGAGGTTATACACTTCTGGGTAAGATGATAAGATGAGAAGTTTCCTGTCAAGTATTTGCAGAGTAACCAGGGCAGGTTATACACTTCTGGGTAAGATGAGAAGTTTCCTGTCAAGTATTTGCAGAGTAACCAGAGGAGGTTATACACTTCTGGGTAAGATGAGAAGTTTCCTGTCAAGTATTTGCTGAGTAACCAGAGGAGGTTATACACTTCTGGGTAAGATGAGAAGTTTCCTGTCAAGTGTTTGCAGAGTAACCAGAGGAGGTTATACACTTCTGGGTAAGATGATAAGATGAGAAGTTTCCTGTCAAGTATTTGCAGAGTAACCAGGGCAGGTTATACACTTCTGGGTAAGATGAGAAGTTTCCTGTCAAGTATTTGCAGAGTAACCAGAGGAGGTTATACACTTCTGGGTAATATGATAAGATGAGAAGTTTCCTGTCAAGTATTTGCAGAGTAACCAGAGGAGGTTATACACTTCTGGGTAAGATGATAAACTTATTGTTAAGCGTCAGCAGAATAGCCAGAGGAAGTGATGCAATGCTGGGTAAGATGAAAACAAGTGTTTGCACAGTAGCCAGGGGAGGTTATACATTTCTGGGTAAGATGAGAAGCTTCCTGTCAAGTATTTGCAGAGTAACCAAAGGAGGTGATACATTGCTGGGTAAGATGAAAGTTTAGCGTTTGCAGAGTAGCCAGAGGAGGTGATACATTTCTGGGTAAGATGAGAAACTTATTGTCAAGTGTGTGCAGAGTAGCCAGGGGAGGTTATACACTTTTGGGTAAGATGAGAAGCTTCCTGTCAAGTATTTGCAGAGTAGCAAGAGGAGGTGATACAATTCTGGGAAAGATGAGAAACTTACTGTCAAGTATTTGCAAAGTAGCAAGAGAATATCATACGATTCTGGCAAGATAAAAACCTTACAGTAAAATATGAATAAGAATAGCAAACATTTGACTCTCTTATCTTGGTAGATCTGAATTTACTAAACCTGTGTACAGGATTTATCAGGTTCATAAAGATAAATCTCACGAATTTAATGATTGTCAAAAGCAGTATAGATCAGGCTAGATCTATAAAATCAGTTCCAGATATGGAACAACTTTCAACGTTCAAGCGGAGGTAATACTTGGTGTAGTTATCAGAGTAGATTAAGACGGCTGGATGTTGCTTCTAGTTACTTTGAATAGCTTGGTGTATCTGGATCTCCGGAAATTTTCTCAGCTAATCTAGGCAGAAGACAGTGTTAATGGTCTGAGTGAAGATAATTATAGCGTATCGAAAGAACCGCATGAGTTCCATTTAGCAAGCAACAACAGCAATAATAACAATAACTAGGGGGGCACTCAGTAGAGCGCAGAGCTCCGCCGCGGCAGCTTATTTCTCGACCGTGACTTTTGACCTTAACATGTATTAATTGACGTAGATTTTTATACACTCAAATATGACCAAAGTTTAACGTCTCTGTAACGACGTCGTCCAAACTTATGGCTGATTATGTGAATTGGACATTTTGCTTAAACGTGACCTTGACCTTCCAAAAATTAGTAATTTCCAGCTTTTTACATAAAAGTTCATCCCTGCAAGTTTCATTACGATTAAAAAATTGTGGCCACGAAGCTGTTCACAAACAAACACACACAAACAGGGGGTAAAACATAACAGGGGGTAAAACATAAAAGGGGGTAAAAGTGAGAATTTCGACACTAATTTTAGGTTACAGAGAAATGGTATTGTGGGCAAGATGACACAAATTGGATCTGAAATCGAGATTCTTAGAGAAATAGGAATGTTTGACATGTACTTTTGTTTAGTCCCCAAACTTACAATTCATATATACTTTTTATCTCGTAAAGTGTAATTTGTGCGAATCTGTAGTATTCTTAAGTTCTCTATAACTCTTGGGCAAACAAAAAACTTAGAAAAGAGCTGAAACTCTTGGGAAAAAAAAAATATAAAAGTAAAAAAGAGCTTTATAATTTAAACTGAGTTTAGGAACATTCATGTATCTATCCTTTTCTTATTCCTAAATTGTAATATCTTAGGATGTTACTTCATGTTTAAGGATAAACATCGATGTTTTTATTATCATTAATTCACTTAATCTTAATAATTTTTCTTGTACATGGCATATTCTGAAAAGTATATTATCAGTATTATCGTTAAGGCATTGAGAGCAAGTTTGAATCAAGACAAGGCAGGATCAGATGAGAAAACAACCTAAGCATCTTACTATAAGATCATCATAATTTCCAAAATATGAAACATGAGATATTTTCTAATGTCCGAACATTTTCACAAAAAGTCTTCTTTTACTAATAGATTTCTTTACATTTAGCCTATTGTTTTACATCAACCCAGAGGAGAACCAAGTTGTACTGCAACAAACTGCAACTGATCAGAACTTTTCACAAGCAGAAAATTATCTTTAATAGTTTTTCATAGTTGCCAATTGATCAAAAACTGATTCGGCTTCAATTTCTTTCTGAACAGGGAAATATCGCTGCACGACAAATACGATGGGAGTTTCAGAGCGGGCGAGGTCATCACCCCAGCGTCGCACTGGCCCGATATCAAAGTAGGAGAGAAATTTGGTGTCAGCATAGTGAAGGTAAGAAAAAGCTGTTCGTGATTTGGTCAAATTGGTCTGCCGACGTACACTTGTGTCTTTAGGCTTGCTTCACACGAGCGGATTTTTCCCGCTACACTGGAACCATGCGGTTAGCAGTGCATAGAGCTAGTAAATCACTAATGCTCGGAGAGTGGGCAGCGTGTGATTTTCGATAGGACTCGAAAAGTTGGTAAAACTAGGGAAAGATTCAAGATAACCTTGAAGAGAACTTAAATCTATATGGGGATGCTTATAGAACATGGGAGTTTGGTGCGCTGGAGCGATCTGTCTGGAGAGATAAGGTGCGGAAGGGAATTGAAAAATTTGAAGAGAACAGAAAAGAACACCCAAGAATTGTAGAGTTGTCAGGCTGGCTCACTGAGATTACCCATATCCTCCCTTTCCCCCTGACAATATGTGCCCTAACTGTGACAGAATGTGCGGTTCGAGAATTGGTCTCATTACCCACATGAAAACCCATTGATGACATCCCAGAGCAATAATACTCTATTCGAGTGATGGCCACGATAGGGAATGGAACTTCTTTCCCGGGTGCCGTTGACTCGAGCTAGAACAAGCTCTGACTTCTTTCAGAAGACAGAAATATAAATAAGAAAAAGTCATTTATGAGTATGGTGAAAGATCCAGCTTCTCATCACTGCCACGTCACAACCAAGATAATCAACCCATTGCCCAATTTAGGATCAATTTGTAGCATTTAACTATTACAGGGAGAGTCCTCCATATCTACTCCAGTATGGGTTCAGCAACATGCCCTCTCTCTTATCCAAGAATCCTCAACATCTAGCCCAAAGAATCCCCCACATCTAGCCCACGGGAGGGGTTGAACAACTCGCCCTCTCTCTTATCCAAGAATCCTCAACATCTAGCCCAAAGAATCCCCCACGTCTAGCCCACGGGAGGGGTTGAACAACTCGCCCTCTCTCTTATCCAAGAATCCTCAACATCTAGCCCAAAGAATCCCCCACATCTAGCCCACGGGAGGGGTTGAACAACTCGCCCTCTCTCTTATCCAAGAATCCTCAACATCTAGCCCAAAGAATCCCCCACATCTAGCCCACGGGAGGGGTTGAACAACTCGCCCTCTCTCTTATCCAAGAATCCTCAACATCTAGCCCAAAGAATCCCCCACATCTAGCCCACGGGAGGGGTTGAACAACTCGCCCTCTCTCTTATCCAAGAATCCTCAACATCTAGCCCAAAGAATCCCCCACATCTAGCCCACGGGAGGGGTTGAACAACTCGCCCTCTCTCTTATCCAAGAATCCTCAACATCTAGCCCAAAGAATCCCCCACATCTAGCCCACGGGAGGGGTTGAACAACTTGCCCTCTCTTATATCCAAGAATCCTCCACATCTAGCCCAGGGGAAGAGTTGAACAACTTGCCCTCTCACTTATCCAGCTCCCCCTCCCAATATAAACCAAGCACATGAAGTCTGGTAGGTAAATCCAGCATGATGAAAGTAAAGATACTGGCTCACTCATCAACCGACCCTATGACCAATCATAACTCAAGAAGCAATAGACCCTATGACCAATTATAACTCAAGAAGTAAAAGAACCCATGACCAATCATAACTCAAGAAGCAACAGTCCCTAGAGCCGATCATAACTCAAGAAGCAACAGTCCCTATAGCCGATCATAACTCAAGAAGCAACAGACCCTATAGCCAATCATAACTCAAAAAAGATAATCACTAATCCAATTCTGATACAGACAAAACCTTTACACATAGCTGATTTTTTTCCTAAGAAACAGGACAAGCTACAACTCAGTTAGTCAGAAAAAGATAATCTAACAATACAAAATTAAAAACACTTTCTTACTTCTATAGCACACAGTGATATGTAGTCTACTTCCAGAAGAAAATCAATTGAAAAGGCAAATGGATACCTAAATCATGTGAATGCAGATAAAAATAACCCTATAACCTTTTTATTATTTATCTTATAAGCAAAATCTTAAAAAATATATTGATCATTTGTGATAAATACACATAAAAAAAGAAGAGAAATATACAAATAAATGGTTAAGTAAAGGATCTAAATCATGTCTCCATAAATGAGTCACATGGAAGTCTCTCTCTCTCTCTCTCTCTCTCTCTCTCTCTCTCTCTCTCTCTCTCTCTCTCTCTCTCTCTCTCTCAGTTTTTAGACTTTTTTGCTCCATTCTCAAGTAGGATTGAACGACCAAAGGAGAGTCGTCTTCTAAGAGAGCATCAAACACCTTATAAGCATCTTATATTAAAAAACTTAACTTATGTATGGAGCTCTCTCTCTCTCTCTCTCTCTCTCTCTCTCTCTCTCTCTCTCTCTCTCTCTCTCTCTCTCTCTCATGAAACCATCTATTTCTTTCAGAAACAAAACTGCTTCAACGTTGTCATCATCATCGGCAAGGATCTCTACGTGCAAGAACAGGCCGAGGAGCCCTATGTCCACAAGTTCTGCCCAAGGGTGAGTACTTAGGACCTAAACTAATTTACCTCTGGAGCTTTTCAAGGGTATGAAATACTGAGAGGACATGAAAAGTAATAACCATCTATATAAATTAATACGACAAATGTATATATATATATATATATATATATATATATATATATATATATATATATATATATATATATATATATATATATATATATATATATATATATATATACGTAAATGAGTATTTGTATGCATATGTATATGTGTTTCTGTATATAACATTTATGTACATAAGTATAAATATAATGTACATATATACACACCATATATATGCATACGTATATGTATGTGTATAATATATATATACTGTATATATATATATATATATATATATATATATATATATATATATATATATATATATATATATGTATATATAATCACTTGAATAATTCTACTTCTCCTTGTTGGAGCCCTTGGGCTTATAGCATCCTGCTTTTCCAACAAGGGTTGTAGCCTAGCTAATAATAATAATAATAATAATAATAATAATAATAATAATAATAATAATAATAATAATAATAATAATAATAATAATAATAATAACATCATCATCATCCACAAGATTTAATGAGTAACCAATTCACAAAAGGAGTGTGTTCCTCTTACACTGGTTCCTGGTTCCTGATTCCTTATTGCTGACACCGCAAAATAAGCTTGCGGGCACTCCATCCCTTTATAGATAGGTGCAAAGCTTCTAAGCTTATTCTTATCATTGTTTTTGTTACTTTTACGAAGTCCCTATTTCTAAGACTGAACCAATCTCTCTTTTCTACCAGCCTCGTCGAACCAGCAAGATGATGGCAGATCCGAAGAAGCTTTGGCTGGTAGTGAACGAGGACCGACCAGGAAGGGGCCAATTGGAAGTGCATAACCTCATCTGGTATCGAAATGTATAGGATTCGAAAGGGCAGGTAGGATACAAATGACGTGCTGCTTTGAAAACCAGGGGACTGGGACGTGGGTATTGGGAGCTAGTAAGTTATATGACACATACATACATATACACACACACACACATATATATATATATATATATATATATATATATATATATATATATATATATATATAGAACATGCATACATACAATACATACAAGAAGAAGAAATCCAGTCGTTTATGGGCCACTACAAGTCTGTAGGACAAAGGGCTCAGGCGTGTCTTGATTCATGTCTGAACTCGTAGGACGAAGGGCTCAGACATGTCTTTATTCATGTCTGAACTCGTAGGACAAAGGGCTCAGACATGTCTTTATTCATGTCTGAACTCGTAGGACAAAGGGCTCAGGCATGTCTTGATTCATGTCTGAACTCGCAGGACAAAGGGCTCAGGCATGTCTTGATTCATGTCTGAACTCATAAGACAAAGGGCTCAGGCATGTCTTGATTCATGTCTGAACTTCATCCAGTTTTCGTCACCACACTGGCCAATGCAGATTTGTGATGGTGGGAGACTTTTGTCTGATCGCTCACAGCAAACCAACCAAGTCGAAGTGTCTCTGATTACCATAGTTCAGAGGCTATGGCACTACCCAAGACTAGACAACAATAGTTAGAATTTGGAGACTCCTTCTCCTAGAAGAGCTGCCTACCATAGCTAAAGAGTCTTACTTATGACTGTATGTGCAATTAGGTTCCATCATATTTCTATTCCACTTCTATTTTTTTTTTTTTTTTTGAAGTTTTTATAGTTTGCATGTGAAGGATCTAATTTATAGTACCATAACAATTAGTGAAAATGTCTCCCATCTAAAATGCACATGACTCATTGATACATTTCCAAACAAATAAATATCCAATTTTTTTATACATATTTCACTTACTGTAACACATCCATTTGAGGGTACACTCGGGCACTCTATTATATCTTGTTTTTCTTCCTCTTGTTTTATTTTTTCTTTAAGTTTTTATAGTTTATATGAGAAAGATCTATTTCAATGCTGCTACAGTTTTAAGAATATTAACAAACTGATATTTTCTCCAGGGCACACAATGATTGATGCCTTCAACTGGACGCCACAGAGGTTACTGCAGTCTTCTTTAATTAAAAATTCTAAATATTCTAGTTATTACTGATTTTTGTAGAGTCAATTCATTTAAAAATTAGATAAATTTATAAATTACTTGTTTCAAACATGTATCACTCCTCACTAATTGAGTATAGTCACATTGTGCTTTCAGATAATGCAATCTATATTCATAAATGTACCCATAAAAACATCCATACTAAATAAATGTATATGAGAGAGTAATATTTTATTAAATGCCATAGAGATAACTCTAGTTACAAAGAGGAAACTACTAGAGAATGGTAAAACTTCCTGCGAATGGTCACTGTCCAGCGCTGGGAGACATATAATCGAAGTCTGGCACTGTTTGTCCTGGGAGGAAATTAGAGCCAATCACAGCACGAGCTCACTCAGTGGAGAAAAGTATTGCCAGCCTTTAATAGTGACTCACACGGATGGCGTGCGCAGTACATTCATGTACTGCTTGTCAGAACAGAGTAGCAATGAGATTATGTTTAATTGCGCGAGAAGCGGCAACAGTGGAGCAAAGACCATTTGAGGGATGCGATATAATGTGATCTGGCAAGTGGTAACAGTGAGTAAAGAATAGGTAAGGATGTCTAGGGCTGCCAATACTTGCCGAACTAGCACTGGGACATATTATTGAAGTCTGGTATTGTTTGTCCTGGGATGAAATTAGAGCCAATCACAGCATGGGCTCACTCAGTGGAGGAAGATATTGCTAACCTTTAATAGTGTTCCCCGTGGATGGCGTGTGCAGCACATTCATATACTACTTGTCAGAACAGAGGAGCAATGAGATTGTTTCATTGCGCGAGAAGTAGCTACAGGGGAGCGGGGAGCAAAGACCATTTGAGGGACATGATATGAAGTGATATGGCAAGTGGTAACAGCAAGTAAAAGATAGGTAAAGATGTCTAGGGCTGGCAATATTTGCCGAACTAGCACTGGGACATATCGAATTCTGGTATTTTTTGTCCTGGCATGAAATTAGAGTCAATCACAGTGCAAGCTCCCTCAGTGGAGGAAAGTATTGCCAACCTTTAATCGTGTTCTACGTGGATGGTGTGCGTAGCACACTCATGTACCGCTTGTCAGAACAGAGGAGCAATGAGATTATGTTTAACTGCACAAGCAGCGGCTATGGCGGAGCAAAGACTATTTGCGTGACGCAATATAAAATTATCTAGCAAGTGGTAACATAGAATAAAGGATAGGTAAGGACGTCTAGGGCTAGTAATACTTGCTGAGCTAGCACAGGGACATATTATCGAATTCTGGCATTGTTTGTCCTCGGATGAAATTAGAGCCAATCACAGCACTCAGTGGAGGAAGGTATTGGCAACCTTTAATGGTGATCCACGTGGATTGCATGTACAGCACATTCATATACTACTTGTCAGAACAGAGGAGCAATGAGATTATGTTTCATTGCGCGAGAAGGATCTACGGGGGAGCAAAGACCATTTGAGTGACACGATATGAAGTGATATGGCAAGTGGTAACAGCGAGAAAAGGATAGGTAAGGATGTCTAGGGATGGCAATACTTGCAGAGCTAGCACTGGGAATTCTGGCATATTTGTTCTGGGGATGAGATTAGATCTAATCACAGTTCGAGCGTGAGGAAAGTATTGGCCCCTTTAATAGTGATTCACACGGATGGCATGCGCAACACATTCATGCACCGCTTGTCAGAACAGAGGAGCAATGAGATTGATTAATTGCCCGAGAAAGAGCTATGGCGGAGCAAAGACCATTTGAAGGACGCGATATAAAGTGATATAGCAAGTAATAACAACAAATAAAGGGTAAGTAAGGATGTCTAGGGCTGGCAATACTTGCCAAGCTACTGCTGTGGTTTTCTCTGATTTCGTCACAGGTTAAACCCTTGCAAACTTCGTTAAAATGCCGCTGGGACCTGGCACAAAAAGGAGAGTTTCAACTCTCTTACTTTTTTTTACATGTCACATCTAACTGATAGTCAAAGATCAACAGGGAGTTATCTTCTTGCTTATCTTCATGCAATTTTCTCAGTAAACAATGGGGACTAACTTGGTTTTGGTTACATAAGACTCCTTGGGGTACAAAGAGTCAAAATACAAAGGCTTGGTTATTACATAATGAGGTTTTTAATTAATTTCTTACACACTTTCTGAGAGGGGATACCTTGAACATCAGCAGTAACCATGATCAGCAAAA